>NW_028125636.1:0-279000 GCF_965194825.1 Balaenoptera physalus
CCTTGCACAGTATTACAATAGCCAAGATATGGAAGTAACCAAAAAGTCCACCAACAGATGGGTGGACAAAGAAGTACTCCTCCATGTACAGATGGAATATTCGCTAGTCAAAAAAATGAAACAATGCCATTTGCTGCGCCATAGATGAGTGTAGACGTAACCACGCCATGTGTAGTCAGGGAGAAAGCAAAATACATACATCCTATGATATCACTTTCAGGAGTTACTTAAAAATTGATACCAATGAAGCTATTTCCACAGAGAAAGGCAATCACAGATTCATTAAAAAACTTATGGTTCACCAAATAGAAAGGAATGAGGATTGGATACATTACCATATTGGGGTTAACAGAGATATACAAACCATGTGAAATATATAACCACCAAAGACGTACGGAAGACCAGGAGAAGACTACTCAACATTGTGTCATAACCTACATGGGAAAAGGATGCGAGGAAGAAAAGATACACGTATATGTGTGAAAGACCCACATCTTGCACACCTAGAGCAAACAAACCAATGTAATCAAATCTGCTGGGATAAAAAATAAAAAGTAAATTACAAATATGAACAAGAAGTAATGAGACATAAACTTAAAGGGCTTTTTCCTGGCCCATTCCATTCTAATTTACAACCTAGAACACCACTTACATTAAGCCTCTGTTTCCCCAGGTACCAAATTTGGTAAAGAAGAAATGCTGCCACCTTGTGGCCGTGTCCTGCAAGAGCAGCTTTAAACTCACAGCTAATGGTTACTTAACATTCACAAGGACTCAGGGCTGTAAAGGACACCTGCCCTAAAAAATTGTGCTGAAGTAGTGAATGGACAAAAAAATTCAAAACAGGCAGATGTTTCAAGAAGAGACTATGAAGAGTTATGTATTACTCACGCTCTTTTAAAAAAAAAGGAAAATGGATACAAGCTCAACCTCAGGGTGTGTTAGACCCATGCAATCTAATCTACGAAAAGTTTCAACTTACACCAGTCGACTGACCATCAGCAAAAAGTATACGAACAATAAATGCTGAAGGGGTTTTAGAGCACTGTGTACCCTCTACCTGCTGGTGAGACGTAAAGGGGTAACAGCCAATAATGAGAAAAGAAAGGAGCTGTGTTTAAAAGTAAAAATTGAGGTACCATTCAATCCAGCAGGCGCACCATTGGATCTCTCACCTGAGAAGACAAGAATCGAGAAGACACAGGCCGCAAAAGCTGCAGTGCAGCCTTATTCACAATAGCCAGGACAGTGAAGCAATCAAAATGTCCAACAACAGGTGAATGGATAAAGAAGAAGTGGTCCATGTACACAATGGAATATTAGCCATGGAAAACAACGAACCATTGCTCTTTGAGGCACCACAAATGAGTCTGCAGATAATCATGAAAGATGAGGTAAGTTGGAAAGCAAAAGACCTGTATTCTATGATATCACTTATAGGCGTTCTCTAATAACTGACACAAATGAACATATTTCCACAGAGAAAGACACTCACAGACTTAGAAAATAAAACTATGCTCAACTAAAAGGAAAGGTGGGGGAATGGATAAATTAAGATTACTGTTACTATATGTATACAAACACAAATTATATAAATATCTCAAAAATACCGACCATATAGCAAGGGAGGTCTGTGGAACCCTCTGTAACATTTTACATGGGAAGAGGATCTGTACTTGAATAGACATATATAATGTACAAATGAACCAGATTGTGTTCACCTAGGACAAACAATATTCTAAGCTTTACCCCAATTTAAAAAAAAAAATTAAAACCAAGAAGAAATAATGAGACATAAACTTATAGGGCTTTCTCCGTGAACATTCCAATGTAATTTACAACCTAGGAACACGACTTCCAGAAAGGCTCTGCTGCCCTACTACCCAGATTTGGGAATGGAGAAATGCTGCCTGCTTCAGGTCACTTCCCACAACAGGAGCTTTAAAACCATTGCTAAAGGTCACTAAATATTCACAAAACTTGCAGTTCGGTAAATGACACCTGCTCTCTATAAAGAGTCTCAGGTGGAAAATCGACCAAAAAATTCAAAAGAGGGCAACCTTCCAAGAAGACAATATCAAGAGTTATATTGTACTCCCAATTGTTTCCTTTTTTCAACAGAAAAGAAAACGGCGGTGAAAAATGATGAGTTTTACGAATTTTCAAAGCAATGCAAACCCAAATTACAAAACCCTATCAGCTCACAGCAGCCAGCAGGGCCATTAGCATAAATGCTGCAAACAATAGATACTGAAACGATTGTTCAGAAATGTGTACCCTCGATTCTAAGGGGGACGTGGTAAGTGCCACTAATGAGAACACAAAGAAGGTGCTTTGAAAAGGGAAAAACGATGCTACCAGTCAGTCAATCACACCCACTGCTGGGGCTCTCACCTGAGAAAATGAGAATCAAAAAGTCACAGGCTGGCAATCCTGCACTCCAACAATATTTACCATAGCCAACACTTGGAAGCAATGAAAATGTCCATCAACCGAGGAATGCACAAAGAAGAAGTGGTCCACGTACACAGTGGAAAATTACTCCAATAAAAAATAAAAATTAAATTTAAAAATCCAACAAAACTAAGGAGACATCAGCTTGTGTGGGTTTGTCCGGGCACACTCCACTCTAATTTATAACCGAGAAACACCACAGGCCGCAAGGGCTTTTCCCTAGTTACCAGGGTGGGGAACATAGAGAGGCTGCTGCCCTCTGGCAGTTACCTGCAAAAGCAGTTTTAAAGCCTGTGCTAATGGTCATTTCATAGGAATAAGTACTGCAGAAGTGTAAATGAAACCTGCCGTCAAAATGTCTTCAGGGAGGTAATGGCCAAAACATTTCAAAATGTGACACATACTTTAAGAGAACACTTTGAAGAACTAAGGGGAAATCACAGCTTGAAAAATAAGAAGGACATGCCTTAAAGCTCAATTTCAACGGATTATGAGGCACGTGCGAATTCAACCACAAAGAGGTATCAGGTCACACTTTTCAGAATAACCATCAGCAAGAAAACTACAAACAATAAATGCTGAAGGTGTTGTGGAGAAATGCATACCCTCAACTGCAAGTAGGACATAAGTTGGAAAGGGCCACCAACTAGAACAGAATGAGGGTGCCTTAAAAACGTAAACATTGAGCTACCATATGATCCAGCAGGCCCACTCCTCCACCTATAATCTAAGAAGAGAGAATTGGAAAGACACAGGCAGGCAAATCTGCATTGCACAGTATTACAATATCCAAGATATGGAAGTAACCAAAAAGTCCACCAACAGATGGGTGGACAAAGAAGTACTCCTCCATGTACAGATGGAATATTCGCTAGTGAAAAAAATGAAACAATACCATTTGCAGCGCCATAGATGAGTCTAGACGTAATCACGCCACAGGTAGTCAGTGAGAAAGCAAAATACATATATCCTATGATATCACTTTCAGGAGTTACTTAAAAATTGATACCAATGAAGATATTTCCACAGAGAAAGGCAATCACAGTTTCATTAAAAAACTTATGGTTCACCAAATAGAAAGGGATGAGGATTGGATACATTACCATATTGGGGTTAACAGAGATATACAAACCATGTGAAATATATAACCACCAAAGACGTACGGAAGACCAGGAGAAGACTACTCAACATTGTGTCATAACCTACATGGGAAAAGGATGCGAGGAAGAAAAGATACACGTATATGTGTGAAAGACCCACATCTTGCACACCTAGAGCAAACAAACCAATGTAATCAAATCTGCTGGGATAAAAAATAAAAAGTAAATTACAAATATAAACAAGAAGTAATGAGACATAAACTTAAAGGGCTTTTTCCTGGCCCATTCCATTCTAATTTACAACCTAGAACACCACTTCCATTAAGCCTCTGTTTCCCCAGGTACCAAATTTGGTAAAGAAGAAATGCTGCCACCTTGTGGCCGTGTCCTGCAAGAGCAGCTTAAACTCACAGCTAATGGTTACTTAACATTCACAAGCACTCAGGGCTGTAAAGGACACCTGCCCTAAAAAATTGTGCTGAAGTAGTGAATGGACAAAAAAATTCAAAACAGGCAGATGTTTCAAGAAGAGACTATGAAGAGTTATGTATTACTCACGCTCTTTTAAAAAAAAGGAAAATGGATACAAGCTCAACCTCAGGGTGTGTTAGACCCATGCAATCTAATCTACGAAAAGTTTCAACTTACACCAGTCGACTGACCATCAGCAAAAAGTATACGAACAATAAATGCTGAAGGGGTTTTAGAGAACTGTGTACCCTCTACCTGCTGGTGAGACGTAAAGGGGTAACAGCCAATAATGAGAAAAGAAAGGAGCTGTGTTTAAAAGTAAAAATGGAGGTACCATTCAATCCAGCAGGCGCACCATTGGATCTCTCACCTGAGAAGACAAGAATCGAGAAGACACAGGCCGCAAAAGCTGCAGTGCAGCCTTATTCACAATAGCCAGGACAGTGAAGCAATCAAAATGTCCAACAACAGGTGAATGGATAAAGAAGAAGTGGTCCATGTACACAATGGAATATTAGCCATGGAAAACAACGAACCATTGCTCTTTGAGGCACCACAAATGAGTCTGCAGATAATCATGAAAGATGAGGTAAGTTGGAAAGCAAAAGACCTGTATTCTATGATATCACTTATAGGCGTTCTCTAATAACTGACACAAATGAACATATTTCCACAGAGAAAGACACTCACAGACTTAGAAAATAAAACTATGCTCAACTAAAAGGAAAGGTGGGGGAATGGATAAATTAAGATTACTGTTACTATATGTATACAAACACAAATTATATAAATATCTCAAAAATACCGACCATATAGCAAGGGAGGTCTGCGGAACCCTCTGTAACATTTTACATGGGAAGAGGATCTGTACTTGAATAGACATATATAATGTACAAATGAACCAGATTGTGTTCACCTAGGACAAACAATATTCTAAGCTTTACCCCAATTAAAAAAAAAAAATTAAAACCAAGAAGAAATAATGAGACATAAACTTATAGGGCTTTCTCCGTGCACATTCCAATGTAATTGACAACCTAGGAACACGACTTCCAGAAAGGCTCTGCTGCCCTACTACCCAGATTTGGGAATGGAGAAATGCTGCCTGCTTCAGGTCACTTCCCACAACAGGAGCTTTAAAACCATTGCTAAAGGTCACTAAATATTCACAAAACTTGCAGTTCGGTAAATGACACCTGCTCTCTAAAAAGAGTCTCAGGTGGAAAATCGACCAAAAAATTCAAAAGAGGGCAACCTTCCAAGAAGACAATATCAAGAGTTATATTGTACTCCCAATTGTTTCCTTTTTTCAACAGAAAAGAAAACGGCGGTGAAAAATGATGAGTTTTACGAATTTTCAAAGCCATGCAAACCCAAATTACAAAACCCTATCAGCTCACAGCAGCCAGCAGGGCCATTAGCATAAATGCTGCAAACAATAAATACTGAAGCGATTGTGGAGAAATGTGTACCCTTTGATTCTAAGGGGGACGTGGTAAGAGCCACTAATGAAAACACAAAGAAGGTGCTTTGAAAAGGGAAACACGGTGCTACCAGTCAGTGAATCACACCCACTGCTGGGCCTATCACCTGAGAAAATGAGAATCAAAAAGTCACAGGCTGGCAATCCTGCACTCCAACAATATTTACCATAGCCAACACTTGGAAGCAATGAAAATGTCCATCAACCGAGGAATGCACAAAGAAGAAGTGGTCCACGAACACAGTGGAAAATTACTCCAATAAAAAATAAAAATTAAATTTAAAAATCCAACAAAACTAAGGAGACATCAGCTTGTGTGGGTTTCTCCGGGCACACTCCACTCTAATTTATAACCGAGAAACACCACAGGCCGCAAGGGCTTTTCCCTAGTTACCAGGGTGGGGAACATAGAAAGGCTGCTGCCCTCTGGCAGTTACCTGCAAAAGCAGTTTTAAAGCCTGTGCTAATGGTCATTTCATAGGAATAAGTACTGCAGAAGTGTAAATGAAACCTGCCCTCAAAATGTCTTCAGGGAGGTAATGGCCAAAACATTTCAAAATGTGACACATACTTTAAGAGAACACTTTGAAGAACTGAGGGGAAATCACAGCTTGAAAAATAAAAAGGACATGCCTTAAAGCTCAATTTCAACGGATTATGAGGCACGTGCGAATTCAACCACAAAGAGGTATCAGGTCACACTTTTCAGAATAACCATCAGCAAGAAAACTACAAACAATAAATGCCGAAGGTGTTGTGGAGAAATGCATACCCTCAACTGCAAGTAGGACATAAGTTGGAAAGGGCCACCAACTAGAACAGAATGGGGGTGCCTTAAAAATGTAAACATTGAGCTACCATATGATCCAGCAGGCCCACTCCTCCACCTATAATCTAAGAAGAGAGAATTGGAAAGACACAGGCAGGCAAATCTGCATTGCACAGTATTACAATATCCAAGATATGGAAGTAACCAAAAAGTCCACCAACAGATGGGTGGACAAAGAAGTACTCCTCCATGTACAGATGGAATATTCGCTAGTGAAAAAAATGAAACAATACCATTTGCAGCGCCATAGATGAGTCTAGACGTAATCACACCACAGGTAGTCAGTGAGAAAGCAAAATACATATATCCTATGATATCACTTTCAGGAGTTACTTAAAAATTGATACCAATGAAGATATTTCCACAGAGAAAGGCAATCACAGTTTCATTAAAAAACTTATGGTTCACCAAATAGAAAGGGATGAGGATTGGATACATTACCATATTGGGGTTAACAGAGATATACAAACCATGTGAAATATATAACCACCAAAGACGTACGGAAGACCAGGAGAAGACTACGCAACATTGTGTCATAACCTACATGGGAAAAGGATGCGAGGAAGAAAAGATACACGTATATGTGTGAAAGACCCACATCTTGCACACCTAGAGCAAACAAACCAATGTAATCAAATCTGCTGGGATAAAAAATAAAAAGTAAATTACAAATATGAACAAGAAGTAATGAGACATAAACTTAAAGGGCTTTTTCCTGGCCCATTCCATTCTAATTTACAACCTAGAACACCACTTCCATTAAGCCTCTGTTTCCCCAGGTACCAAATTTGGTAAAGAAGAAATGCTGCCACCTTGTGGCCGTGTCCTGCAAGAGCAGCTTTAAACTCACAGCTAATGGTTACTTAACATTCACAAGGACTCAGGGCTGTAAAGGACACCTGCCCTAAAAAATTGTGCTGAAGTAGTGAATGGACAAAAAAATTCAAAACAGGCAGATGTTTCAAGAAGAGACTATGAAGAGTTATGTATTACTCACGCTCTTTTTAAAAAAAAGGAAAATGGATACAAGCTCAACCTCAGGGTGTGTTAGACCCATGCAATCTAATCTACGAAAAGTTTCAACTTACACCAGTCGACTGACCATCAGCAAAAAGTATACGAACAATAAATGCTGAAGGGGTTTTAGAGCACTGTGTACCCTCTACCTGCTGGTGAGACGTAAAGGGGTAACAGCCAATAATGAGAAAAGAAAGGAGCTGTGTTTAAAAGTAAAAATGGAGGTACCATTCAATCCAGCAGGCGCACCATTGGATCTCTCACCTGAGAAGACAAGAATCGAGAAGACACAGGCCGCAAAAGCTGCAGTGCAGCCTTATTCACAATAGCCAAGACAGTGAAGCAATCAAAATGTCCAACAACAGGTGAATGGATAAAGAAGAAGTGGTCCATGTACACAATGGAATATCAGCCATGGAAAACAACGAACCATTGCTCTTTGAGGAACCACAAATGAGTCTGCAGATAATCATGAAAGATGAGGTAAGTTGGAAAGCAAAAGACCTGTATTCTATGATATCACTTATAGGCGTTATCTAATAACTGACACAAATGAACATATTTCCACAGAGAAAGACACTCACAGACTTAGAAAATAAAACTATGCTCAACTAAAAGGAAAGGTGGGGGAATGGATAAATTAAGATTACTGTTACTATATGTATACAAACACAAATTATATAAATATCTCAAAAATACCGACCATATAGCAAGGGAGGTCTGCGGAACCCTCTGTAACATTTTACATGGGAAGAGGATCTGTACTTGAATAGACATATATAATGTACAAATGAACCAGATTGTGTTCACCTAGGACAAACAATATTCTAAGCTTTACCCCAATTAAAAAAAAAAAATTAAAACCAAGAAGAAATAATGAGACATAAACTTATAGGGCTTTCTCCACGCACATTCCAATGTAATTTACAACCTAAGAACACGACTTCCAGAAAGGCTCTGCTGCCCTACTACCCAGATTTGGGAATGGAGAAATGCTGCCTGCTTCAGGTCACTTCCCACAACAGGAGCTTAAAAACCATTGCTAAAGGTCACTAAATATTCACAAAACTTGCAGTTCGGTAAATGACACCTGCTCTCTAAAAAGAGTCTCAGGTGGAAAATCGAACAAAAAATTCAAAAGAGGGCAACCTTCCAAGAAGACAATATCAAGAGTTATATTGTACTCCCAATTGTTTCCTTTTTTCAACAGAAAAGAAAACGGCGGTGAAAAATGATGAGTTTTACGAATTTTCAAAGCCATGCAAACCCAAATTACAAAACCCTACCAGCTCACAGCAGCCAGCAGGGCCATTAGCATAAATGCTGCAAACAATACATACTGAAGCGATTGTGGAGAAATGCGTACCCTCGATTCTAAGGGGGACGTGGTAAGTGCCACTAATGAGAACACAAAGTAGGTGCTTTGAAAAGGGAAAAACGATGCTACCAGTCAGTCAATCACACCCACTGCTGGGGCTATCACCTGAGAAAATGAGAATCAAAAAGTCACAGGCTGCCAATCCTGCACTCCAACAATATTTACCATAGCCAACACTTGGAAGCAATGAAAATGTCCATCAACCGAGGAATGCACAAAGAAGAAGTGGTCCACGTACACAGTGGAAAATTACTCCAATAAAAAATAAAAATTAAATTTAAAAATCCAACAAAACTAAGGAGACATCAGCTTGTGTGGGTTTGTCCGGGCACAGTCCACTCTAATTTATAACCGAGAAACACCACAGGCCGCAAGGGCTTTTCCCTAGTTACCAGGGTGGGGAACATAGAAAGGCTGCTGCCCTCTGGCAGTTACCTGCAAAAGCAGTTTTAAAGCCTGTGCTAATGGTCATTTCATAGGAATAAGTACTGCAGAAGTGTAAATGAAACCTGCCCTCAAAATGTCTTCAGGGAGGTAATGGCCAAAACATTTCAAAATGTGACACATACTTTAAGAGAACACTTTGAAGAACTGAGGGGAAATCACAGCTTGAAAAATAAAAAGGACATGCCTTAAAGCTCAATTTCAACGGATTATGAGGCACGTGCGAATTCAACCACAAAGAGGTATCAGGTCACACTTTTCAGAATAACCATCAGCAAGAAAACTACAAACAATAAATGCTGAAGGTGTTGTGGAGAAATGCATACCCTCAACTGCAAGTAGGACATAAGTTGGAAAGGGCCACCAACTAGAACAGAATGGGGGTGCCTTAAAAACGTAAACATTGAGCTACCATATGATCCAGCAGGCCCACTCCTCCACCTATAATCTAAGAAGAGAGAATTGGAAAGACACAGGCAGGCAAATCTGCATTGCACAGTATTACAATATCCAAGATATGGAAGTAACCAAAAAGTCCACCAACAGATGGGTGGACAAAGAAGTACTCCTCCATGTACAGATGGAATATTCGCTAGTGAAAAAAATGAAACAATACCATTTGCAGCGCCATAGATGAGTCTAGACGTAATCACGCCACAGGTAGTCAGTGAGAAAGCAAAATACATATATCCTATGATATCACTTTCAGGAGTTACTTAAAAATTGATACCAATGAAGATATTTCCACAGAGAAAGGCAATCACAGTTTCATTAAAAAACTTATGGTTCACCAAATAGAAAGGGATGAGGATTGGATACATTACCATATTGGGGTTAACAGAGATATACAAACCATGTGAAATATATAACCACCAAAGACGTACGGAAGACCAGGAGAAGACTACGCAACATTGTGTCATAACCTACATGGGAAAAGGATGCGAGGAAGAAAAGATACACGTATATGTGTGAAAGACCCACATCTTGCACACCTAGAGCAAACAAACCAATGTAATCAAATCTGCTGGGATAAAAAATAAAAAGTAAATTACAAATATGAACAAGAAGTAATGAGACATAAACTTAAAGGGCTTTTTCCTGGGCCATTCCATTCTAATTTACAACCTAGAACACCACTTCCATTAAGCCTCTGTTTCCCCAGGTACCAAATTTGGTAAAGAAGAAATGCTGCCACCTTGTGGCCGTGTCCTGCAAGAGCAGCTTTAAACTCACAGCTAATGGTTACTTAACATTCACAAGGACTCAGGGCTGTAAAGGACACCTGCCCTAAAAAATTGTGCTGAAGTAGTGAATGGACAAAAAAATTCAAAACAGGCAGATGTTTCAAGAAGAGACTATGAAGAGTTATGTATTACTCACGCTCTTTTTAAAAAAAAGGAAAATGGATACAAGCTCAACCTCAGGGTGTGTTAGACCCATGCAATCTAATCTACGAAAAGTTTCAACTTACACCAGTCGACTGACCATCAGCAAAAAGTATACGAACAATAAATGCTGAAGGGGTTTTAGAGCACTGTGTACCCTCTACCTGCTGGTGAGACGTAAAGGGGTAACAGCCAATAATGAGAAAAGAAAGGAGCTGTGTTTAAAAGTAAAAATGGAGGTACCATTCAATCCAGCAGGCGCACCATTGGATCTCTCACCTGAGAAGACAAGAATCGAGAAGACACAGGCCGCAAAAGCTGCAGTGCAGCCTTATTCACAATAGCCAAGACAGTGAAGCAATCAAAATGTCCAACAACAGGTGAATGGATAAAGAAGAAGTGGTCCATGTACACAATGGAATATCAGCCATGGAAAACAACGAACCATTGCTCTTTGAGGAACCACAAATGAGTCTGCAGATAATCATGAAAGATGAGGTAAGTTGGAAAGCAAAAGACCTGTATTCTATGATATCACTTATAGGCGTTATCTAATAACTGACACAAATGAACATATTTCCACAGAGAAAGACACTCACAGACTTAGAAAATAAAACTATGCTCAACTAAAAGGAAAGGTGGGGGAATGGATAAATTAAGATTACTGTTACTATATGTATACAAACACAAATTATATAAATATCTCAAAAATACCGACCATATAGCAAGGGAGGTCTGCGGAACCCTCTGTAACATTTTACATGGGAAGAGGATCTGTACTTGAATAGACATATATAATGTACAAATGAACCAGATTGTGTTCACCTAGGACAAAAAATATTCTAAGCTTTACCCCAATTAAAAAAAAAAAAATTAAAACCAAGAAGAAATAATGAGACATAAACTTATAGGGCTTTCTCCACGCACATTCCAATGTAATTTACAACCTAAGAACACGACTTCCAGAAAGGCTCTGCTGCCCTACTACCCAGATTTGGGAATGGAGAAATGCTGCCTGCTTCAGGTCACTTCCCACAACAGGAGCTTAAAAACCATTGCTAAAGGTCACTAAATATTCACAAAACTTGCAGTTCGGTAAATGACACCTGCTCTCTAAAAAGAGTCTCAGGTGGAAAATCGAACAAAAAATTCAAAAGAGGGCAACCTTCCAAGAAGACAATATCAAGAGTTATATTGTACTCCCAATTGTTTCCTTTTTTCAACAGAAAAGAAAACGGCGGTGAAAAATGATGAGTTTTACGAATTTTCAAAGCCATGCAAACCCAAATTACAAAACCCTACCAGCTCACAGCAGCCAGCAGGGCCATTAGCATAAATGCTGCAAACAATACATACTGAAGCGATTGTGGAGAAATGCGTACCCTCGATTCTAAGGGGGACGTGGTAAGTGCCACTAATGAGAACACAAAGAAGGTGCTTTGAAAAGGGAAAAACGATGCTACCAGTCAGTCAATCACACCCACTGCTGGGGCTCTCACCTGAGAAAATGAGAATCAAAAAGTCACAGGCTGGCAATCCTGCACTCCAACAATATTTACCATAGCCAACACTTGGAAGCAATGAAAATGTCCATCAACCGAGGAATGCACAAAGAAGAAGTGGTCCACGTACACAGTGGAAAATTACTCCAATAAAAAATAAAAATTAAATTTAAAAATCCAACAAAACTAAGGAGACATCAGCTTGTGTGGGTTTGTCCGGGCACAGTCCACTCTAATTTATAACCGAGAAACACCACAGGCCGCAAGGGCTTTTCCCTAGTTACCAGGGTGGGGAACATAGAAAGGCTGCTGCCCTCTGGCAGTTACCTGCAAAAGCAGTTTTAAAGCCTGTGCTAATGGTCATTTCATAGGAATAAGTACTGCAGAAGTGTAAATGAAACCTGCCCTCAAAATGTCTTCAGGGAGGTAATGGCCAAAACATTTCAAAATGTGACACATACTTTAAGAGAACACTTTGAAGAACTGAGGGGAAATCACAGCTTGAAAAATAAAAAGGACATGCCTTAAAGCTCAATTTCAACGGATTATGAGGCACGTGCGAATTCAACCACAAAGAGGTATCAGGTCACACTTTTCAGAATAACCATCAGCAAGAAAACGACAAACAATAAATGCTGAAGGTGTTGTGGAGAAATGCATACCCTCAACTGCAAGTAGGACATAAGTTGGAAAGGGCCACCAACTAGAACAGAATGGGGGTGCCTTAAAAACGTAAACATTGAGCTACCATATGATCCAGCAGGCCCACTCCTCCACCTATAATCTAAGAAGAGAGAATTGGAAAGACACAGGCAGGCAAATCTGCATTGCACAGTATTACAATATCCAAGATATGGAAGTAACCAAAAAGTCCACCAACAGATGGGTGGACAAAGAAGTACTCCTCCATGTACAGATGGAATATTCGCTAGTGAAAAAAATGAAACAATACCATTTGCAGCGCCATAGATGAGTCTAGACGTAATCACGCCACAGGTAGTCAGTGAGAAAGCAACATACATATATCCTATGATATCACTTTCAGGAGTTACTTAAAAATTGATACCAATGAAGATATTTCCACAGAGAAAGGCAATCACAGTTTCATTAAAAAACTTATGGTTCACCAAATAGAAAGGGATGAGGATTGGATACATTACCATATTGGGGTTAACAGAGATATACAAACCATGTGAAATATATAACCACCAAAGACGTACGGAAGACCAGGAGAAGACTACTCAACATTGTGTCATAACCTACATGGGAAAAGGATGCGAGGAAGAAAAGATACACGTATATGTGTGAAAGACCCACATCTTGCACACCTAGAGCAAACAAACCAATGTAATCAAATCTGCTGGGATAAAAAATAAAAAGTAAATTACAAATATGAACAAGAAGTAATGAGACATAAACTTAAAGGGCTTTTTCCTGGCCCATTCCATTCTAATTTACAACCTAGAACACCACTTCCATTAAGCCTCTGTTTCCCCAGGTACCAAATTTGGTAAAGAAGAAATGCTGCCACCTTGTGGCCGTGTCCTGCAAGAGCAGCTTTAAACTCACAGCTAATGGTTACTTAACATTCACAAGGACTCAGGGCTGTAAAGGACACCTGCCCTAAAAAATTGTGCTGAAGTAGTGAATGGACAAAAAAATTCAAAACAGGCAGATGTTTCAAGAAGAGACTATGAAGAGTTACGTATTACTCACGCTCTTTTTAAAAAAAAGGAAAATGGATACAAGCTCAACCTCAGGGTGTGTTAGACCCATGCAATCTAATCTACGAAAAGTTTCAACTTACACCAGTCGACTGACCATCAGCAAAAAGTATACGAACAATAAATGCTGAAGGGGTTTTAGAGCACTGTGTACCCTCTACCTGCTGGTGAGACGTAAAGGGGTAACAGCCAATAATGAGAAAAGAAAGGAGCTGTGTTTAAAAGTAAAAATGGAGGTACCATTCAATCCAGCAGGCGCACCATTGGATCTCTCACCTGAGAAGACAAGAATCGAGAAGACACAGGCCGCAAAAGCTGCAGTGCAGCCTTATTCACAATAGCCAAGACAGTGAAGCAATCAAAATGTCCAACAACAGGTGAATGGATAAAGAAGAAGTGGTCCATGTACACAATGGAATATCAGCCATGGAAAACAACGAACCATTGCTCTTTGAGGCACCACAAATGAGTCTGCAGATAATCATGAAAGATGAGGTAAGTTGGAAAGCAAAAGACCTGTATTCTATGATATCACTTATAGGCGTTATCTAATAACTGACACAAATGAACATATTTCCACAGAGAAAGACACTCACAGACTTAGAAAATAAAACTATGCTCAACTAAAAGGAAAGGTGGGGGAATGGATAAATTAAGATTACTGTTACTATATGTATACAAACACAAATTATATAAATATCTCAAAAATACCGACCATATAGCAAGGGAGGTCTGCGGAACCCTCTGTACCATTTTACATGGGAAGAGGATCTGTACTTGAATAGACATATATAATGTACAAATGAACCAGATTGTGTTCACCTAGGACAAACAATATTCTAAGCTTTACCCCAATTAAAAAAAAAATTAAAACCAAGAAGAAATAATGAGACATAAACTTATAGGGCTTTCTCCGTGCACATTCCAATGTAATTGACAACCTAGGAACACGACTTCCAGAAAGGCTCTGCTGCCCTACTACCCAGATTTGGGAATGGAGAAATGCTGCCTGCTTCAGGTCACTTCCCACAACAGGAGCTTTAAAACCATTGCTAAAGGTCACTAAATATTCACAAAACTTGCAGTTCGGTAAATGACACCTGCTCTCTAAAAAGAGTCTCAGGTGGAAAGTCGACCAAAAAATTCAAAAGAGGGCAACCTTCCAAGAAGACAATATCAAGAGTTATATTGTACTCCCAATTGTTTCCTTTTTTCAACAGAAAAGAAAACGGCGGTGAAAAATGATGAGTTTTACGAATTTTCAAAGCCATGCAAACCCAAATTACAAAACCCTACCAGCTCACAGCAGCCAGCAGGGCCATTAGCATAAATGCTGCAAACAATACATACTGAAGCGATTGTGGAGAAATGCGTACCCTCGATTCTAAGGGGGACGTGGTAAGTGCCACTAATGAGAACACAAAGAAGGTGCTTTGAAAAGGGAAAAACGATGCTACCAGTCAGTCAATCACACCCACTGCTGGGGCTATCACCTGAGAAAATGAGAATCAAAAAGTCACAGGCTGGCAATCCTGCACTCCAACAATATTTACCATAGCCAACACTTGGAAGCAATGAAAATGTCCATCAACCGAGGAATGCACAAAGAAGAAGTGGTCCACGTACACAGTGGAAAATTACTCCAATAAAAAATAAAAATTAAATTTAAAAATCCAACACAACTAAGGAGACATCAGCTTGTGTGGGTTTGTCCGGGCACACTCCACTGTAATTTATAACCGAGAAACACCACAGGCCGCAGGGCTTTTCCCTAGTTACCAGGGTGGGGAACATAGAAAGGCTGCTGCCCTCTGGCAGTTACCTGCAAAAGCAGTTTTAAAGCCTGTGCTAATGGTCATTTCATAGGAATAAGTACTGCAGAAGTGTAAATGAAACCTGCCCTCAAAATGTCTTCAGGGAGGTAATGGCCAAAACATTTCAAAATGTGACACATACTTTAAGAGAACACTTTGAAGAACTGAGGGGAAATCACAGCTTGAAAAATAAAAAGGACATGCCTTAAAGCTCAATTTCAACGGACTATGAGGCACGTGCGAATTCAACCACAAAGAGGTATCAGGTCACAATTTTCAGAATAACCATCAGCAAGAAAACTACAAACAATAAATGCCGAAGGTGTTGTGGAGAAATGCATACCCTCAACTGCAAGTAGGACATAAGTTGGAAAGGGCCACCAACTAGAACAGAATGGGGGTGCCTTAAAAACGTAAACATTGAGCTACCATATGATCCAGCAGGCCCACTCCTCCACCTATAATCTAAGAAGAGAGAATTGGAAAGACACAGGCAGGCAAATCTGCATTGCACAGTATTACAATATCCAAGATATGGAAGTAACCAAAAAGTCCACCAACAGATGGGTGGACAAAGAAGTACTCCTCCATGTACAGATGGAATATTCGCTAGTGAAAAAAATGAAACAATACCATTTGCAGCGCCATAGATGAGTCTAGACGTAATCACGCCACAGGTAGTCAGTGAGAAAGCAAAATACATATATCCTATGATATCACTTTCAGGAGTTACTTAAAAATTGATACCAATGAAGATATTTCCACAGAGAAAGGCAATCACAGTTTCATTAAAAAACTTATGGTTCACCAAATAGAAAGGGATGAGGATTGGATACATTACCATATTGGGGTTAACAGAGATATACAAACCATGTGAAATATATAACCACCAAAGACGTACGGAAGACCAGGAGAAGACTACGCAACATTGTGTCATAACCTACATGGGAAAAGGATGCGAGGAAGAAAAGATACACGTATATGTGTGAAAGACCCACATCTTGCACACCTACAGCAAACAAACCAATGTAATCAAATCTGCTGGGATAAAAAATAAAAAGTAAATTACAAATATGAACAAGAAGTAATGAGACATAAACTTAAAGGGCTTTTTCCTGGCCCATTCCATTCTAATTTACAACCTAGAACACCACTTCCATTAAGCCTCTGTTTCCCCAGGTACCAAATTTGGTAAAGAAGAAATGCTGCCACCTTGTGGCCGTGTCCTGCAAGAGCAGCTTTAAACTCACAGCTAATGGTTACTTAACATTCACAAGGACTCAGGGCTGTAAAGGACACCTGCCCTAAAAAATTGTGCTGAAGTAGTGAATGGACAAAAAAATTCAAAACAGGCAGATGTTTCAAGAAGAGACTATGAAGAGTTATGTATTACTCACGCTCTTTTTAAAAAAAAGGAAAATGGATACAAGCTCAACCTCAGGGTGTGTTAGACCCATGCAATCTAATCTACGAAAAGTTTCAACTTACACCAGTCGACTGACCATCAGCAAAAAGTATACGAACAATAAATGCTGAAGGGGTTTTAGAGCACTGTGTACCCTCTACCTGCTGGTGAGACGTAAAGGGGTAACAGCCAATAATGAGAAAAGAAAGGAGCTGTGTTTAAAAGTAAAAATGGAGGTACCATTCAATCCAGCAGGCGCACCATTGGATCTCTCACCTGAGAAGACAAGAATCGAGAAGACACAGGCCGCAAAAGCTGCAGTGCAGCCTTATTCACAATAGCCAAGACAGTGAAGCAATCAAAATGTCCAACAACAGGTGAATGGATAAAGAAGAAGTGGTCCATGTACACAATGGAATATTAGCCATGGAAAACAACGAACCATTGCTCTTTGAGGCACCACAAATGAGTCTGCAGATAATCATGAAAGATGAGGTAAGTTGGAAAGCAAAAGACCTGTATTCTATGATATCACTTATAGGCGTTATCTAATAACTGACACAAATGAACATATTTCCACAGAGAAAGACACTCACAGACTTAGAAAATAAAACTATGCTCAACTAAAAGGAAAGGTGGGGGAATGGATAAATTAAGATTACTGTTACTATATGTATACAAACACAAATTATATAAATATCTCAAAAATACCGACCATATAGCAAGGGAGGTCTGCGGAACCCTCTGTAACATTTTACATGGGTAGAGGATCTGTACTTGAATAGACATATATAATGTACAAATGAACCAGATTGTGTTCACCTAGGACAAACAATATTCTAAGCTTTACCCCAATTAAAAAAAAAAAATTAAAACCAAGAAGAAATAATGAGACATAAACTTATAGGGCTTTCTCCGTGCACATTCCAATGTAATTTACAACCTAGGAACACGACTTCCAGAAAGGCTCTGCTGCCCTACTACCCAGATTTGGGAATGGAGAAATGCTGCCTGCTTCAGGTCACTTCCCACAACAGGAGCTTAAAAACCATTGCTAAAGGTCACTAAATATTCACAAAACTTGCAGTTCGGTAAATGACACCTGCTCTCTAAAAAGAGTCTCAGGTGGAAAATCGACCAAAAAATTCAAAAGAGGGCAACCTTCCAAGAAGACAATATCAAGAGTTATATTGTACTCCCAAATGTTTCCTTTTTTCAACAGAAAAGAAAACGGCGGTGAAAAATGATGAGTTTTACGAATTTTCAAAGCCATGCAAACCCAAATTACAAAACCCTACCAGCTCACAGCAGCCAGCAGGGCCATTAGCATAAATGCTGCAAACAATACATACTGAAGCGATTGTGGAGAAATGCGTACCCTCGATTCTAAGGGGGACGTGGTAAGTGCCACTAATGAGAACACAAAGAAGGTGCTTTGAAAAGGGAAAAACGATGCTACCAGTCAGTCAATCACACCCACTGCTGGGGCTCTCACCTGAGAAAATGAGAATCAAAAAGTCACAGGCTGGCAATCCTGCACTCCAACAATATTTACCATAGCCAACACTTGGAAGCAATGAAAATGTCCATCAACCGAGGAATGCACAAAGAAGAAGTGGTCCACGTACACAGTGGAAAATTACTCCAATAAAAAATAAAAATTAAATTTAAAAATCCAACACAACTAAGGAGACATCAGCTTGTGTGGGTTTCTCCGGGCACACTCCACTCTAATTTATAACCGAGAAACACCACAGGCCGCAAGGGCTTTTCCCTAGTTACCAGGGTGGGGAACATAGAAAGGCTGCTGCCCTCTGGCAGTTACCTGCAAAAGCAGTTTTAAAGCCTGTGCTAATGGTCATTTCATAGGAATAAGTACTGCAGAAGTGTAAATGAAACCTGCCCTCAAAATGTCTTCAGGGAGGTAATGGCCAAAACATTTCAAAATGTGACACATACTTTAAGAGAACACTTTGAAGAACTGAGGGGAAATCACAGCTTGAAAAATAAAAAGGACATGCCTTAAAGCTCAATTTCAACGGATTATGAGGCACGTGCGAATTCAACCACAAAGAGGTATCAGGTCACACTTTTCAGAATAACCATCAGCAAGAAAACTACAAACAATAAATGCCGAAGGTGTTGTGGAGAAATGCATACCCTCAACTGCAAGTAGGACATAAGTTGGAAAGGGCCACCAACTAGAACAGAATGGGGGTGCCTTAAAAACGTAAACATTGAGCTACCATATGATCCAGCAGGCCCACTCCTCCACCTATAATCTAAGAAGAGAGAATTGGAAAGACACAGGCAGGCAAATCTGCATTGCACAGTATTACAATATCCAAGATATGGAAGTAACCAAAAAGTCCACCAACAGATGGGTGGACAAAGAAGTACTCCTCCATGTACAGATGGAATATTCGCTAGTGAAAAAAATGAAACAATACCATTTGCAGCGCCATAGATGAGTCTAGACGTAATCACGCCACAGGTAGTCAGTGAGAAAGCAAAATACATATATCCTATGATATCACTTTCAGGATTTACTTAAAAATTGATACCAATGAAGATATTTCCACAGAGAAAGGCAATCACAGTTTCATTAAAAAACTTATGGTTCACCAAATAGAAAGGGATGAGGATTGGATACATTACCATATTGGGGTTAACAGAGATATACAAACCATGTGAAATATATAACCACCAAAGACGTACGGAAGACCAGGAGAAGACTACGCAACATTGTGTCATAACCTACATGGGAAAAGGATGCGAGGAAGAAAAGATACACGTATATGTGTGAAAGACCCACATCTTGCACACCTAGAGCAAACAAACCAATGTAATCAAATCTGCTGGGATAAAAAATAAAAAGTAAATTACAAATATGAACAAGAAGTAATGAGACATAAACTTAAAGGGCTTTTTCCTGGGCCATTCCATTCTAATTTACAACCTAGAACACCACTTCCATTAAGCCTCTGTTTCCCCAGGTACCAAATTTGGTAAAGAAGAAATGCTGCCACCTTGTGGCCGTGTCCTGCAAGAGCAGCTTTAAACTCACAGCTAATGGTTACTTAACATTCACAAGGACTCAGGGCTGTAAAGGACACCTGCCCTAAAAAATTGTGCTGAAGTAGTGAATGGACAAAAAAATTCAAAACAGGCAGATGTTTCAAGAAGAGACTATGAAGAGTTATGTATTACTCACGCTCTTTTTAAAAAAAAGGAAAATGGATACAAGCTCAACCTCAGGGTGTGTTAGACCCATGCAATCTAATCTACGAAAAGTTTCAACTTACACCAGTCGACTGACCATCAGCAAAAAGTATACGAACAATAAATGCTGAAGGGGTTTTAGAGCACTGTGTACCCTCTACCTGCTGGTGAGACGTAAAGGGGTAACAGCCAATAATGAGAAAAGAAAGGAGCTGTGTTTAAAAGTAAAAATGGAGGTACCATTCAATCCAGCAGGCGCACCATTGGATCTCTCACCTGAGAAGACAAGAATCGAGAAGACACAGGCCGCAAAAGCTGCAGTGCAGCCTTATTCACAATAGCCAAGACAGTGAAGCAATCAAAATGTCCAACAACAGGTGAATGGATAAAGAAGAAGTGGTCCATGTACACAATGGAATATTAGCCATGGAAAACAACGAACCATTGCTCTTTGAGGCACCACAAATGAGTCTGCAGATAATCATGAAAGATGAGGTAAGTTGGAAAGCAAAAGACCTGTATTCTATGATATCACTTATAGGCGTTATCTAATAACTGACACAAATGAACATATTTCCACAGAGAAAGACACTCACAGACTTAGAAAATAAAACTATGCTCAACTAAAAGGAAGGGTGGGGGAATGGATAAATTAAGATTACTGTTACTATATGTATACAAACACAAATTATATAAATATCTCAAAAATACCGACCATATAGCAAGGGAGGTCTGCGGAACCCTCTGTAACATTTTACATGGGTAGAGGATCTGTACTTGAATAGACATATATAATGTACAAATGAACCAGATTGTGTTCACCTAGGACAAACAATATTCTAAGCTTTACCCCAATTAAAAAAAAAAAATTAAAACCAAGAAGAAATAATGAGACATAAACTTATAGGGCTTTCTCCGTGCACATTCCAATGTAATTTACAACCTAGGAACACGACTTCCAGAAAGGCTCTGCTGCCCTACTACCCAGATTTGGGAATGGAGAAATGCTGCCTGCTTCAGGTCACTTCCCACAACAGGAGCTTAAAAACCATTGCTAAAGGTCACTAAATATTCACAAAACTTGCAGTTCGGTAAATGACACCTGCTCTCTAAAAAGAGTCTCAGGTGGAAAATCGACCAAAAAATTCAAAAGAGGGCAACCTTCCAAGAAGACAATATCAAGAGTTATATTGTACTCCCAAATGTTTCCTTTTTTCAACAGAAAAGAAAACGGCGGTGAAAAATGATGAGTTTTACGAATTTTCAAAGCCATGCAAACCCAAATTACAAAACCCTACCAGCTCACAGCAGCCAGCAGGGCCATTAGCATAAATGCTGCAAACAATACATACTGAAGCGATTGTGGAGAAATGCGTACCCTCGATTCTAAGGGGGACGTGGTAAGTGCCACTAATGAGAACACAAAGAAGGTGCTTTGAAAAGGGAAAAACGATGCTACCAGTCAGTCAATCACACCCACTGCTGGGGCTCTCACCTGAGAAAATGAGAATCAAAAAGTCACAGGCTGGCAATCCTGCACTCCAACAATATTTACCATAGCCAACACTTGGAAGCAATGAAAATGTCCATCAACCGAGGAATGCACAAAGAAGAAGTGGTCCACGTACACAGTGGAAAATTACTCCAATAAAAAATAAAAATTAAATTTAAAAATCCAACACAACTAAGGAGACATCAGCTTGTGTGGGTTTCTCCGGGCACACTCCACTCTAATTTATAACCGAGAAACACCACAGGCCGCAAGGGCTTTTCCCTAGTTACCAGGGTGGGGAACATAGAAAGGCTGCTGCCCTCTGGCAGTTACCTGCAAAAGCAGTTTTAAAGCCTGTGCTAATGGTCATTTCATAGGAATAAGTACTGCAGAAGTGTAAATGAAACCTGCCCTCAAAATGTCTTCAGGGAGGTAATGGCCAAAACATTTCAAAATGTGACACATACTTTAAGAGAACACTTTGAAGAACTGAGGGGAAATCACAGCTTGAAAAATAAAAAGGACATGCCTTAAAGCTCAATTTCAACGGATTATGAGGCACGTGCGAATTCAACCACAAAGAGGTATCAGGTCACACTTTTCAGAATAACCATCAGCAAGAAAACTACAAACAATAAATGCCGAAGGTGTTGTGGAGAAATGCATACCCTCAACTGCAAGTAGGACATAAGTTGGAAAGGGCCACCAACTAGAACAGAATGGGGGTGCCTTAAAAACGTAAACATTGAGCTACCATATGATCCAGCAGGCCCACTCCTCCACCTATAATCTAAGAAGAGAGAATTGGAAAGACACAGGCAGGCAAATCTGCATTGCACAGTATTACAATATCCAAGATATGGAAGTAACCAAAAAGTCCACCAACAGATGGGTGGACAAAGAAGTACTCCTCCATGTACAGATGGAATATTCGCTAGTGAAAAAAATGAAACAATACCATTTGCAGCGCCATAGATGAGTCTAGACGTAATCACGCCACAGGTAGTCAGTGAGAAAGCAAAATACATATATCCTATGATATCACTTTCAGGATTTACTTAAAAATTGATACCAATGAAGATATTTCCACAGAGAAAGGCAATCACAGTTTCATTAAAAAACTTATGGTTCACCAAATAGAAAGGGATGAGGATTGGATACATTACCATATTGGGGTTAACAGAGATATACAAACCATGTGAAATATATAACCACCAAAGACGTACGGAAGACCAGGAGAAGACTACGCAACATTGTGTCATAACCTACATGGGAAAAGGATGCGAGGAAGAAAAGATACACGTATATGTGTGAAAGACCCACATCTTGCACACCTAGAGCAAACAAACCAATGTAATCAAATCTGCTGGGATAAAAAATAAAAAGTAAATTACAAATATGAACAAGAAGTAATGAGACATAAACTTAAAGGGCTTTTTCCTGGGCCATTCCATTCTAATTTACAACCTAGAACACCACTTCCATTAAGCCTCTGTTTCCCCAGGTACCAAATTTGGTAAAGAAGAAATGCTGCCACCTTGTGGCCGTGTCCTGCAAGAGCAGCTTTAAACTCACAGCTAATGGTTACTTAACATTCACAAGGACTCAGGGCTGTAAAGGACACCTGCCCTAAAAAATTGTGCTGAAGTAGTGAATGGACAAAAAAATTCAAAACAGGCAGATGTTTCAAGAAGAGACTATGAAGAGTTATGTATTACTCACGCTCTTTTTAAAAAAAAGGAAAATGGATACAAGCTCAACCTCAGGGTGTGTTAGACCCATGCAATCTAATCTACGAAAAGTTTCAACTTACACCAGTCGACTGACCATCAGCAAAAAGTATACGAACAATAAATGCTGAAGGGGTTTTAGAGCACTGTGTACCCTCTACCTGCTGGTGAGACGTAAAGGGGTAACAGCCAATAATGAGAAAAGAAAGGAGCTGTGTTTAAAAGTAAAAATGGAGGTACCATTCAATCCAGCAGGCGCACCATTGGATCTCTCACCTGAGAAGACAAGAATCGAGAAGACACAGGCCGCAAAAGCTGCAGTGCAGCCTTATTCACAATAGCCAAGACAGTGAAGCAATCAAAATGTCCAACAACAGGTGAATGGATAAAGAAGAAGTGGTCCATGTACACAATGGAATATTAGCCATGGAAAACAACGAACCATTGCTCTTTGAGGCACCACAAATGAGTCTGCAGATAATCATGAAAGATGAGGTAAGTTGGAAAGCAAAAGACCTGTATTCTATGATATCACTTATAGGCGTTATCTAATAACTGACACAAATGAACATATTTCCACAGAGAAAGACACTCACAGACTTAGAAAATAAAACTATGCTCAACTAAAAGGAAGGGTGGGGGAATGGATAAATTAAGATTACTGTTACTATATGTATACAAACACAAATTATATAAATATCTCAAAAATACCGACCATATAGCAAGGGAGGTCTGCGGAACCCTCTGTAACATTTTACATGGGTAGAGGATCTGTACTTGAATAGACATATATAATGTACAAATGAACCAGATTGTGTTCACCTAGGACAAACAATATTCTAAGCTTTACCCCAATTAAAAAAAAAAAATTAAAACCAAGAAGAAATAATGAGACATAAACTTATAGGGCTTTCTCCGTGCACATTCCAATGTAATTTACAACCTAGGAACACGACTTCCAGAAAGGCTCTGCTGCCCTACTACCCAGATTTGGGAATGGAGAAATGCTGCCTGCTTCAGGTCACTTCCCACAACAGGAGCTTAAAAACCATTGCTAAAGGTCACTAAATATTCACAAAACTTGCAGTTCGGTAAATGACACCTGCTCTCTAAAAAGAGTCTCAGGTGGAAAATCGACCAAAAAATTCAAAAGAGGGCAACCTTCCAAGAAGACAATATCAAGAGTTATATTGTACTCCCAAATGTTTCCTTTTTTCAACAGAAAAGAAAACGGCGGTGAAAAATGATGAGTTTTACGAATTTTCAAAGCCATGCAAACCCAAATTACAAAACCCTACCAGCTCACAGCAGCCAGCAGGGCCATTAGCATAAATGCTGCAAACAATACATACTGAAGCGATTGTGGAGAAATGCGTACCCTCGATTCTAAGGGGGACGTGGTAAGTGCCACTAATGAGAACACAAAGAAGGTGCTTTGAAAAGGGAAAAACGATGCTACCAGTCAGTCAATCACACCCACTGCTGGGGCTCTCACCTGAGAAAATGAGAATCAAAAAGTCACAGGCTGGCAATCCTGCACTCCAACAATATTTACCATAGCCAACACTTGGAAGCAATGAAAATGTCCATCAACCGAGGAATGCACAAAGAAGAAGTGGTCCACGTACACAGTGGAAAATTACTCCAATAAAAAATAAAAATTAAATTTAAAAATCCAACAAAACTAAGGAGACATCAGCTTGTGTGGGTTTCTCCGGGCACACTCCACTCTAATTTATAACCGAGAAACACCACAGGCCGCAAGGGCTTTTCCCTAGTTACCAGGGTGGGGAACATAGAAAGGCTGCTGCCCTCTGGCAGTTACCTGCAAAAGCAGTTTTAAAGCCTGTGCTAATGGTCATTTCATAGGAATAAGTACTGCAGAAGTGTAAATGAAACCTGCCCTCAAAATGTCTTCAGGGAGGTAATGGCCAAAACATTTCAAAATGTGACACATACTTTAAGAGAACACTTTGAAGAACTGAGGGGAAATCACAGCTTGAAAAATAAAAAGGACATGCCTTAAAGCTCAATTTCAACGGATTATGAGGCACGTGCGAATTCAACCACAAAGAGGTATCAGGTCACACTTTTCAGAATAACCATCAGCAAGAAAACTACAAACAATAAATGCCGAAGGTGTTGTGGAGAAATGCATACCCTCAACTGCAAGTAAGACATAAGTTGGAAAGGGCCACCAACTAGAACAGAATGGGGGTGCCTTAAAAACGTAAACATTGAGCTACCATATGATCCAGCAGGCCCACTCCTCCACCTATAATCTAAGAAGAGAGAATTGGAAAGACACAGGCAGGCAAATCTGCATTGCACAGTATTACAATATCCAAGATATGGAAGTAACCAAAAAGTCCACCAACAGATGGGTGGACAAAGAAGTACTCCTCCATGTACAGATGGAATATTCGCTAGTGAAAAAAATGAAACAATACCATTTGCAGCGCCATAGATGAGTCTAGACGTAATCACGCCACAGGTAGTCAGTGAGAAAGCAAAATACATATATCCTATGATATCACTTTCAGGAGTTACTTAAAAATTGATACCAATGAAGATATTTCCACAGAGAAAGGCAATCACAGTTTCATTAAAAAACTTATGGTTCACCAAATAGAAAGGGATGAGGATTGGATACATTACCATATTGGGGTTAACAGAGATATACAAACCATGTGAAATATATAACCACCAAAGACGTACGGAAGACCAGGAGAAGACTACGCAACATTGTGTCATAACCTACATGGGAAAAGGATGCGAGGAAGAAAAGATACACGTATATGTGTGAAAGACCCACATCTTGCACACCTAGAGCAAACAAACCAATGTAATCAAATCTGCTGGGATAAAAAATAAAAAGTAAATTACAAATATGAACAAGAAGTAATGAGACATAAACTTAAAGGGCTTTTTCCTGGCCCATTCCATTCTAATTTACAACCTAGAACACCACTTCCATTAAGCCTCTGTTTCCCCAGGTACCAAATTTGGTAAAGAAGAAATGCTGCCACCTTGTGGCCGTGTCCTGCAAGAGCAGCTTTAAACTCACAGCTAATGGTTACTTAACATTCACAAGGACTCAGGGCTGTAAAGGACACCTGCCCTAAAAAATTGTGCTGAAGTAGTGAATGGACAAAAAAATTCAAAACAGGCAGATGTTTCAAGAAGAGACTATGAAGAGTTATGTATTACTCACGCTCTTTTTAAAAAAAAGGAAAATGGATACAAGCTCAACCTCAGGGTGTGTTAGACCCATGCAATCTAATCTACGAAAAGTTTCAACTTACACCAGTCGACTGACCATCAGCAAAAAGTATACGAACAATAAATGCTGAAGGGGTTTTAGAGCACTGTGTACCCTCTACCTGCTGGTGAGACGTAAAGGGGTAACAGCCAATAATGAGAAAAGAAAGGAGCTGTGTTTAAAAGTAAAAATGGAGGTACCATTCAATCCAGCAGGCGCACCATTGGATCTCTCACCTGAGAAGACAAGAATCGAGAAGACACAGGCCGCAAAAGCTGCAGTGCAGCCTTATTCACAATAGCCAAGACAGTGAAGCAATCAAAATGTCCAACAACAGGTGAATGGATAAAGAAGAAGTGGTCCATGTACACAATGGAATATCAGCCATGGAAAACAACGAACCATTGCTCTTTGAGGCACCACAAATGAGTCTGCAGATAATCATGAAAGATGAGGTAAGTTGGAAAGCAAAAGACCTGTATTCTATGATATCACTTATAGGCGTTCTCTAATAACTGACACAAATGAACATATTTCCACAGAGAAAGACACTCACAGACTTAGAAAATAAAACTATGCTCAACTAAAAGGAAAGGTGGGGGAATGGATAAATTAAGATTACTGTTACTATATGTATACAAACACAAATTATATAAATATCTCAAAAATACCGACCATATAGCAAGGGAGGTCTGCGGAACCCTCTGTACCATTTTACATGTGAAGAGGATCTGTACTTGAATAGACATATATAATGTACAAATGAACCAGATTGTGTTCACCTAGGACAAACAATATTCTAAGCTTTACCCCAATTAAAAAAAAAAAATTAAAACCAAGAAGAAATAATGAGACATAAACTTATAGGGCTTTCTCCACGCACATTCCAATGTAATTTACAACCTAAGAACACGACTTCCAGAAAGGCTCTGCTGCCCTACTACCCAGATTTAGGAATGGAGAAATGCTGCCTGCTTCAGGTCACTTCCCACAACAGGAGCTTAAAAACCATTGCTAAAGGTCACTAAATATTCACAAAACTTGCAGTTCGGTAAATGACACCTGCTCTCTAAAAAGAGTCTCAGGTGGAAAATCGACCAAAAAATTCAAAAGAGGGCAACCTTCCAAGAAGACAATATCAAGAGTTATATTGTACTCCCAATTGTTTCCTTTTTTCAACAGAAAAGAAAACGGCGGTGAAAAATGATGAGTTTTACGAATTTTCAAAGCCATGCAAACCCAAATTACAAAACCCTACCAGCTCACAGCAGCCAGCAGGGCCATTAGCATAAATGCTGCAAACAATACATACTGAAGCGATTGTGGAGAAATGCGTACCCTCGATTCTAAGGGGGACGTGGTAAGTGCCACTAATGAGAACACAAAGAAGGTGCTTTGAAAAGGGAAAAACGATGCTACCAGTCAGTCAATCACACCCACTGCTGGGGCTATCACCTGAGAAAATGAGAATCAAAAAGTCACAGGCTGGCAATCCTGCACTCCAACAATATTTACCATAGCCAACACTTGGAAGCAATGAAAATGTCCATCAACCGAGGAATGCACAAAGAAGAAGTGGTCCACGTACACAGTGGAAAATTACTCCAATAAAAAATAAAAATTAAATTTAAAAATCCAACAAAACTAAGGAGACATCAGCTTGTGTGGGTTTCTCCGGGCACACTCCACTCTAATTTATAACCGAGAAACACCACAGGCCGCAAGGGCTTTTCCCTAGTTACCAGGGTGGGGAACATAGAAAGGCTGCTGCCCTCTGGCAGTTACCTGCAAAAGCAGTTTTAAAGCCTGTGCTAATGGTCATTTCATAGGAATAAGTACTGCAGAAGTGTAAATGAAACCTGCCCTCAAAATGTCTTCAGGGAGGTAATGGCCAAAACATTTCAAAATGTGACACATACTTTAAGAGAACACTTTGAAGAACTGAGGGGAAATCACAGCTTGAAAAATAAAAAGGACATGCCTTAAAGCTCAATTTCAACGGATTATGAGGCACGTGCGAATTCAACCACAAAGAGGTATCAGGTCACACTTTTCAGAATAACCATCAGCAAGAAAACTACAAACAATAAATGCCGAAGGTGTTGTGGAGAAATGCATACCCTCAACTGCAAGTAGGACATAAGTTGGAAAGGGCCACCAACTAGAACAGAATGGGGGTGCCTTAAAAACGTAAACATTGAGCTACCATATGATCCAGCAGGCCCACTCCTCCACCTATAATCTAAGAAGAGAGAATTGGAAAGACACAGGCAGGCAAATCTGCATTGCACAGTATTACAATATCCAAGATATGGAAGTAACCAAAAAGTCCACCAACAGATGGGTGGACAAAGAAGTACTCCTCCATGTACAGATGGAATATTCGCTAGTGAAAAAAATGAAACAATACCATTTGCAGCGCCATAGATGAGTCTAGACGTAATCACGCCACAGGTAGTCAGTGAGAAAGCAAAATACATATATCCTATGATATCACTTTCAGGAGTTACTTAAAAATTGATACCAATGAAGATATTTCCACAGAGAAAGGCAATCACAGTTTCATTAAAAAACTTATGGTTCACCAAATAGAAAGGGATGAGGATTGGATACATTACCATATTGGGGTTAACAGAGATATACAAACCATGTGAAATATATAACCACCAAAGACGTACGGAAGACCAGGAGAAGACTACGCAACATTGTGTCATAACCTACATGGGAAAAGGATGCGAGGAAGAAAAGATACACGTATATGTGTGAAAGACCCACATCTTGCACACCTAGAGCAAACAAACCAATGTAATCAAATCTGCTGGGATAAAAAATAAAAAGTAAATTACAAATATGAACAAGAAGTAATGAGACATAAACTTAAAGGGCTTTTTCCTGGCCCATTCCATTCTAATTTACAACCTAGAACACCACTTCCATTAAGCCTCTGTTTCCCCAGGTACCAAATTTGGTAAAGAAGAAATGCTGCCACCTTGTGGCCGTGTCCTGCAAGAGCAGCTTTAAACTCACAGCTAATGGTTACTTAACATTCACAAGGACTCAGGGCTGTAAAGGACACCTGCCCTAAAAAATTGTGCTGAAGTAGTGAATGGACAAAAAAATTCAAAACAGGCAGATGTTTCAAGAAGAGACTATGAAGAGTTATGTATTACTCACGCTCTTTTTAAAAAAAAGGAAAATGGATACAAGCTCAACCTCAGGGTGTGTTAGACCCATGCAATCTAATCTACGAAAAGTTTCAACTTACACCAGTCGACTGACCATCAGCAAAAAGTATACGAACAATAAATGCTGAAGGGGTTTTAGAGCACTGTGTACCCTCTACCTGCTGGTGAGACGTAAAGGGGTAACAGCCAATAATGAGAAAAGAAAGGAGCTGTGTTTAAAAGTAAAAATGGAGGTACCATTCAATCCAGCAGGCGCACCATTGGATCTCTCACCTGAGAAGACAAGAATCGAGAAGACACAGGCCGCAAAAGCTGCAGTGCAGCCTTATTCACAATAGCCAAGACAGAGAAGCAATCAAAATGTCCAACAACAGGTGAATGGATAAAGAAGAAGTGGTCCATGTACACAATGGAATATTAGCCATGGAAAACAACGAACCATTGCTCTTTGAGGCACCACAAATGAGTCTGCAGATAATCATGAAAGATGAGGTAAGTTGGAAAGCAAAAGACCTGTATTCTATGATATCACTTATAGGCGTTCTCTAATAACTGACACAAATGAACATATTTCCACAGAGAAAGACACTCACAGACTTAGAAAATAAAACTATGCTCAACTAAAAGGAAAGGTGGGGGAATGGATAAATTAAGATTACTGTTACTATATGTATACAAACACAAATTATATAAATATCTCAAAAATACCGACCATATAGCAAGGGATGTCTGCGGAACCCTCTGTAACATTTTACATGGGAAGATGATCTGTACTTGAATAGACATATATAATGTACAAATGAACCAGATTGTGTTCACCTAGGACAAACAATATTCTAAGCTTTACCCAAATTAAAGAAAAAAATTAAAACCAAGAAGAAATAATGAGACATAAACTTATAGGGCTTTCTCCGTGCACATTCCAATGTAATTTACAACCTAGGAACACGACTTCCAGAAAGGCTCTGCTGCCCTACTACCCAGATTTGGGAATGGAGAAATGCTGCCTGCTTCAGGTCACTTCCCACAATAGGAGCTTTAAAACCATTGCTAAAGGTCACTAAATATTCACAAAACTTGCAGTTCGGTAAATGACACCTGCTCTCTAAAAAGAGTCTCAGGTGGAAAATCGACCAAAAAATTCAAAAGAGGGCAACCTTCCAAGAAGACAATATCAAGAGTTATATTGTACTCCCAATTGTTTCCTTTTTTCAACAGAAAAGAAAACGGCGGTGAAAAATGATGAGTTTTACGAATTTTCAAAGCCATGCAAACCCAAATTACAAAACCCTACCAGCTCACAGCAGCCAGCAGGGCCATTAGCATAAATGCTGCAAACAATACATACTGAAGCGATTGTGGAGAAATGTGTACCCTCGATTCTAAGGGGGACGTGGTAAGTGCCACTAATGAGAACACAAAGAAGGTGCTTTGAAACGGGAAAAACGATGCTACCAGTCAGTCAATCACACCCACTGCTGGGGCTATCACCTGAGAAAATGAGAATCAAAAAGTCACAGGCTGGCAATCCTGCACTCCAACAATATTTACCATAGCCAACACTTGGAAGCAATGAAAATGTCCATCAACCGAGGAATACACAAAGAAGAAGTGGTCCACGTACACAGTGGAAAATTACTCCAATAAAAAATAAAAATTAAATTTAAAAATCCAACAAAACTAAGGAGACATCAGCTTGTGTGGGTTTGTCCGGGCACACTCCACTCTAATTTATAACCGAGAAACACCACAGGCCGCAAGGGCTTTTCCCTAGTTACCAGGGTGGGGAACATAGAAAGGCTGCTGCCCTCTGGCAGTTACCTGCAAAAGCAGTTTTAAAGCCTGTGCTAATGGTCATTTCATAGGAATAAGTACTGCAGAAGTGTAAATGAAACCTGCCCTCAAAATGTCTTCAGGGAGGTAATGGCCAAAACATTTCAAAATGTGACACATACTTTAAGAGAACACTTTGAAGAACTGAGGGGAAATCACAGCTTGAAAAATAAAAAGGACATGCCTTAAAGCTCAATTTCAACGGATTATGAGGCACGTGCGAATTCAACCACAAAGAGGTATCAGGTCACACTTTTCAGAATAACCATCAGCAAGAAAACTACAAACAATAAATGCCGAAGGTGTTGTGGAGAAATGCATACCCTCAACTGCAAGTAGGACATAAGTTGGAAAGGGCCACCAACTAGAACAGAATGGGGGTGCCTTAAAAACGTAAACATTGAGCTACCATATGATCCAGCAGGCCCACTCCTCCACCTATAATCTAAGAAGAGAGAATTGGAAAGACACAGGCAGGCAAATCTGCATTGCACAGTATTACAATATCCAAGATATGGAAGTAACCAAAAAGTCCACCAACAGATGGGTGGACAAAGAAGTACTCCTCCATGTACAGATGGAATATTCGCTAGTGAAAAAAATGAAACAATACCATTTGCAGCGCCATAGATGAGTCTAGACGTAATCACGCCACAGGTAGTCAGTGAGAAAGCAAAATACATATATCCTATGATATCACTTTCAGGAGTTACTTAAAAATTGATACCAATGAAGATATTTCCACAGAGAAAGGCAATCACAGTTTCATTAAAAAACTTATGGTTCACCAAATAGAAAGGGATGAGGATTGGATACATTACCATATTGGGGTTAACAGAGATATACAAACCATGTGAAATATATAACCACCAAAGACGTACGGAAGACCAGGAGAAGACTACGCAACATTGTGTCATAACCTACATGGGAAAAGGATGCGAGGAAGAAAAGATACACGTATATGTGTGAAAGACCCACATCTTGCACACCTAGAGCAAACAAACCAATGTAATCAACTCTGCTGGGATAAAAAATAAAAAGTAAATTACAAATATGAACAAGAAGTAATGAGACATAAACTTAAAGGGCTTTTTCCTGGCCCATTCCATTCTAATTTACAACCTAGAACACCACTTCCATTAAGCCTCTGTTTCCCCAGGTACCAAATTTGGTAAAGAAGAAATGCTGCCACCTTGTGGCCGTGTCCTGCAAGAGCAGCTTTAAACTCACAGCTAATGGTTACTTAACATTCACAAGGACTCAGGGCTGTAAAGGACACCTGCCCTAAAAAATTGTGCTGAAGTAGTGAATGGACAAAAAAATTCAAAACAGGCAGATGTTTCAAGAAGAGACTATGAAGAGTTATGTATTACTCACGCTCTTTTTAAAAAAAAGGAAAATGGATACAAGCTCAACCTCAGGGTGTGTTAGACCCATGCAATCTAATCTACGAAAAGTTTCAACTTACACCAGTCGACTGACCATCAGCAAAAAGTATACGAACAATAAATGCTGAAGGGGTTTTAGAGCACTGTGTACCCTCTACCTGCTGGTGAGACGTAAAGGGGTAACAGCCAATAATGAGAAAAGAAAGGAGCTGTGTTTAAAAGTAAAAATGGAGGTACCATTCAATCCAGCAGGCGCACCATTGGATCTCTCACCTGAGAAGACAAGAATCGAGAAGACACAGGCCGCAAAACCTGCAGTGCAGCCTTATTCACAATAGCCAAGACAGTGAAGCAATCAAAATGTCCAACAACAGGTGAATGGATAAAGAAGAAGTGGTCCATGTACACAATGGAATATCAGCCATGGAAAACAACGAACCATTGCTCTTTGAGGCACCACAAATGAGTCTGCAGATAATCATGAAAGATGAGGTAAGTTGGAAAGCAAAAGACCTGTATTCTATGATATCACTTATAGGCGTTATCTAATAACTGACACAAATGAACATATTTCCACAGAGAAAGACACTCACAGACTTAGAAAATAAAACTATGCCCAACTAAAAGGAAAGGTGGGGGAATGGATAAATTAAGATTACTGTTACTATATGTATACAAACACAAATTATATAAATATCTCAAAAATACCGACCATATAGCAAGGGAGGTCTGCGGAACCCTCTGTACCATTTTACATGGGTAGAGGATCTGTACTTGAATAGACATATATAATGTACAAATGAACCAGATTGTGTTCACCTAGGACAAACAATATTCTAAGCTTTACCCCAATTAAAAAAAAAAAATTAAAACCAAGAAGAAATAATGAGACATAAACTTATAGGGCTTTCTCCGTGCACATTCCAATGTAATTTACAACCTAGGAACACGACTTCCAGAAAGGCTCTGCTGCCCTACTACCCAGATTTGGGAATGGAGAAATGCTGCCTGCTTCAGGTCACTTCCCACAACAGGAGCTTTAAAACCATTGCTAAAGGTCACTAAATATTCACAAAACTTGCAGTTCGGTAAATGACACCTGCTCTCTAAAAAGAGTCTCAGGTGGAAAATCGACCAAAAAATTCAAAAGAGGGAAACCTTCCAAGAAGACAATATCAAGAGTTATATTGTACTCCCAATTGTTTCCTTTTTTCAACAGAAAAGAAAACGGCGGTGAAAAATGATGAGTTTTACGAATTTTCAAAGCCATGCAAACCCAAATTACAAAACCCTACCAGCTCACAGCAGCCAGCAGGGCCATTAGCATAAATGCTGCAAACAATACATACTGAAGCGATTGTGGAGAAATGCGTACCCTCGATTCTAAGGGGGACGTGGTAAGTGCCACTAATGAGAACACAAAGAAGGTGCTTTGAAAAGGGAAAAACGATGCTACCAGTCAGTCAATCACACCCACTGCTGGGGCTATCACCTGAGAAAATGAGAATCAAAAAGTCACAGGCTGGCAATCCTGCACTCCAACAATATTTACCATAGCCAACACTTGGAAGCAATGAAAATGTCCATCAACCGAGGAATGCACAAAGAAGAAGTGGTCCACGTACACAGTGGAAAATTACTCCAATAAAAAATAAAAATTAAATTTAAAAATCCAACACAACTAAGGAGACATCAGCTTGTGTGGGTTTGTCCGGGCACACTCCACTGTAATTTATAACCGAGAAACACCACAGGCCGCAGGGCTTTTCCCTAGTTACCAGGGTGGGGAACATAGAAAGGCTGCTGCCCTCTGGCAGTTACCTGCAAAAGCAGTTTTAAAGCCTGTGCTAATGGTCATTTCATAGGAATAAGTACTGCAGAAGTGTAAATGAAACCTGCCCTCAAAATGTCTTCAGGGAGGTAATGGCCAAAACATTTCAAAATGTGACACATACTTTAAGAGAACACTTTGAAGAACTTAGGGGAAATCACAGCTTGAAAAATAAAAAGGACATGCCTTAAAGCTCAATTTCAACGGATTATGAGGCACGTGCGAATTCAACCACAAAGAGGTATCAGGTCACACTTTTCAGAATAACCATCAGCAAGAAAACTACAAACAATAAATGCCGAAGGTGTTGTGGAGAAATGCATACCCTCAACTGCAAGTAGGACATAAGTTGGAAAGGGCCACCAACTAGAACAGAATGGGGGTGCCTTAAAAACGTAAACATTGAGCTACCATATGATCCAGCAGGCCCACTCCTCCACCTATAATCTAAGAAGAGAGAATTGGAAAGACACAGGCAGGCAAATCTGCATTGCACAGTATTACAATATCCAAGATATGGAAGTAACCAAAAAGTCCACCAACAGATGGGTGGACAAAGAAGTACTCCTCCATGTACAGATGGAATATTCGCTAGTGAAAAAAATGAAACAATACCATTTGCAGCGCCATAGATGAGTCTAGACGTAATCACGCCACAGGTAGTCAGTGAGAAAGCAAAATACATATATCCTATGATATCACTTTCAGGAGTTACTTAAAAATTGATACCAATGAAGATATTTCCACAGAGAAAGGCAATCACAGTTTCATTAAAAAACTTATGGTTCACCAAATAGAAAGGGATGAGGATTGGATACATTACCATATTGGGGTTAACAGAGATATAAAAACCATGTGAAATATATAACCACCAAAGACGTACGGAAGACCAGGAGAAGACTACGCAACATTGTGTCATAACCTACATGGGAAAAGGATGCGAGGAAGAAAAGATACACGTATATGTGTGAAAGACCCACATCTTGCACACCTAGAGCAAACAAACCAATGTAATCAAATCTGCTGGGATAAAAAATAAAAAGTAAATTACAAATATGAACAAGAAGTAATGAGACATAAACTTAAAGGGCTTTTTCCTGGCCCATTCCATTCTAATTTACAACCTAGAACACCACTTCCATTAAGCCTCTGTTTCCCCAGGTACCAAATTTGGTAAAGAAGAAATGCTGCCACCTTGTGGCCGTGTCCTGCAAGAGCAGCTTTAAACTCACAGCTAATGGTTACTTAACATTCACAAGGACTCAGGGCTGTAAAGGACACCTGCCCTAAAAAATTGTGCTGAAGTAGTGAATGGACAAAAAAATTCAAAACAGGCAGATGTTTCAAGAAGAGACTATGAAGAGTTACGTATTACTCATGCTCTTTTTAAAAAAAAGGAAAATGGATACAAGCTCAACCTCAGGGTGTGTTAGACCCATGCAATCTAATCTACGAAAAGTTTCAACTTACACCAGTCGACTGACCATCAGCAAAAAGTATACGAACAATAAATGCTGAAGGGGTTTTAGAGCACTGTGTACCCTCTACCTGCTGGTGAGACGTAAAGGGGTAACAGCCAATAATGAGAAAAGAAAGGAGCTGTGTTTAAAAGTAAAAATGGAGGTACCATTCAATCCAGCAGGCGCACCATTGGATCTCTCACCTGAGAAGACAAGAATCGAGAAGACACAGGCCGCAAAAGCTGCAGTGCAGCCTTATTCACAATAGCCAAGACAGTGAAGCAATCAAAATGTCCAACAACAGGTGAATGGATAAAGAAGAAGTGGTCCATGTACACAATGGAATATTAGCCATGGAAAACAACGAACCATTGCTCTTTGAGGCACCACAAATGAGTCTGCAGATAATCATGAAAGATGAGGTAAGTTGGAAAGCAAAAGACCTGTATTCTATGATATCACTTATAGGCGTTCTCTAATAACTGACACAAATGAACATATTTCCACAGAGAAAGACACTCACAGACTTAGAAAATAAAACTATGCTCAACTAAAAGGAAAGGTGGGGGAATGGATAAATTAAGATTACTGTTACTATATGTATACAAACACAAATTATATAAATATCTCAAAAATACCGACCATATAGCAAGGGAGGTCTGCGGAACCCTCTGTAACATTTTACATGGGAAGATGATCTGTACTTGAATAGACATATATAATGTACAAATGAACCAGATTGTGTTCACCTAGGACAAACAATATTCTAAGCTTTACCCAAATTAAAGAAAAAAATTAAAACCAAGAAGAAATAATGAGACATAAACTTATAGGGCTTTCTCCGTGCACATTCCAATGTAATTTACAACCTAGGAACACGACTTCCAGAAAGGCTCTGCTGCCCTACTACCCAGATTTGGGAATGGAGAAATGCTGCCTGCTTCAGGTCACTTCCCACAACAGGAGCTTTAAAACCATTGCTAAAGGTCACTAAATATTCACAAAACTTGCAGTTCGGTAAATGACACCTGCTCTCTAAAAAGAGTCTCAGGTGGAAAATCGACCAAAAAATTCAAAAGAGGGCAACCTTCCAAGAAGACAATATCAAGAGTTATATTGTACTCCCAATTGTTTCCTTTTTTCAACAGAAAAGAAAACGGCGGTGAAAAATGATGAGTTTTACGAATTTTCAAAGCCATGCAAACCCAAATTACAAAACCCTACCAACTCACAGCAGCCAGCAGGGCCATTAGCATAAATGCTGCAAACAATACATACTGAAGCGATTGTGGAGAAATGCGTACCCTCGATTCTAAGGGGGACGTGGTAAGTGCCACTAATGAGAACACAAAGAAGGTGCTTTGAAAAGGGAAAAACGATGCTACCAGTCAGTCAATCACACCCACTGCTGGGGCTCTCACCTGAGAAAATGAGAATCAAAAAGTCACAGGCTGGCAATCCTGCACTCCAACAATATTTACCATAGCCAACACTTGGAAGCAATGAAAATGTCCATCAACCGAGGAATGCACAAAGAAGAAGTGGTCCACGTACACAGTGGAAAATTACTCCAATAAAAAATAAAAATTAAATTTAAAAATCCAACACAACTAAGGAGACATCAGCTTGTGTGGGTTTGTCCGGGCACACTCCACTGTAATTTATAACCGAGAAACACCACAGGCCGCAGGGCTTTTCCCTAGTTACCAGGGTGGGGAACATAGAAAGGCTGCTGCCCTCTGGCAGTTACCTGCAAAAGCAGTTTTAAAGCCTGTGCTAATGGTCATTTCATAGGAATAAGTACTGCAGAAGTGTAAATGAAACCTGCCCTCAAAATGTCTTCAGGGAGGTAATGGCCAAAACATTTCAAAATGTGACACATACTTTAAGAGAACACTTTGAAGAACTGAGGGGAAATCACAGCTTGAAAAATAAAAAGGACATGCCTTAAAGCTCAATTTCAACGGATTATGAGGCACGTGCGAATTCAACCACAAAGAGGTATCAGGTCACACTTTTCAGAATAACCATCAGCAAGAAAACTACAAACAATAAATGCCGAAGGTGTTGTGGAGAAATGCATACCCTCAACTGCAAGTAGGACATAAGTTGGAAAGGGCCACCAACTAGAACAGAATGGGGGTGCCTTAAAAACGTAAACATTGAGCTACCATATGATCCAGCAGGCCCACTCCTCCACCTATAATCTAAGAAGAGAGAATTGGAAAGACACAGGCAGGCAAATCTGCATTGCACAGTATTACAATATCCAAGATATGGAAGTAACCAAAAAGTCCACCAACAGATGGGTGGACAAAGAAGTACTCCTCCATGTACAGATGGAATATTCGCTAGTGAAAAAAATGAAACAATACCATTTGCAGCGCCATAGATGAGTCTAGACGTAATCACGCCACAGGTAGTCAGTGAGAAAGCAAAATACATATATCCTATGATATCACTTTCAGGAGTTACTTAAAAATTGATACCAATGAAGATATTTCCACAGAGAAAGGCAATCACAGTTTCATTAAAAAACTTATGGTTCACCAAATAGAAAGGGATGAGGATTGGATACATTACCATATTGGGGTTAACAGAGATATACAAACCATGTGAAATATATAACCACCAAAGACGTACGGAAGACCAGGAGAAGACTACGCAACATTGTGTCATAACCTACATGGGAAAAGGATGCGAGGAAGAAAAGATACACGTATATGTGTGAAAGACCCACATCTTGCACACCTAGAGCAAACAAACCAATGTAATCAACTCTGCTGGGATAAAAAATAAAAAGTAAATTACAAATATGAACAAGAAGTAATGAGACATAAACTTAAAGGGCTTTTTCCTGGCCCATTCCATTCTAATTTACAACCTAGAACACCACTTCCATTAAGCCTCTGTTTCCCCAGGTACCAAATTTGGTAAAGAAGAAATGCTGCCACCTTGTGGCCGTGTCCTGCAAGAGCAGCTTTAAACTCACAGCTAATGGTTACTTAACATTCACAAGGACTCAGGGCTGTAAAGGACACCTGCCCTAAAAAATTGTGCTGAAGTAGTGAATGGACAAAAAAATTCAAAACAGGCAGATGTTTCAAGAAGAGACTATGAAGAGTTATGTATTACTCACGCTCTTTTTAAAAAAAAGGAAAATGGATACAAGCTCAACCTCAGGGTGTGTTAGACCCATGCAATCTAATCTACGAAAAGTTTCAACTTACACCAGTCGACTGACCATCAGCAAAAAGTATACGAACAATAAATGCTGAAGGGGTTTTAGAGCACTGTGTACCCTCTACCTGCTGGTGAGACGTAAAGGGGTAACAGCCAATAATGAGAAAAGAAAGGAGCTGTGTTTAAAAGTAAAAATGGAGGTACCATTCAATCCAGCAGGCGCACCATTGGATCTCTCACCTGAGAAGACAAGAATCGAGAAGACACAGGCCGCAAAAGCTGCAGTGCAGCCTTATTCACAATAGCCAAGACAGTGAAGCAATCAAAATGTCCAACAACAGGTGAATGGATAAAGAAGAAGTGGTCCATGTACACAATGGAATATTAGCCATGGAAAACAACGAACCATTGCTCTTTGAGGCACCACAAATGAGTCTGCAGATAATCATGAAAGATGAGGTAAGTTGGAAAGCAAAAGACCTGTATTCTATGATATCACTTATAGGCGTTATCTAATAACTGACACAAATGAACATATTTCCACAGAGAAAGACACTCACAGACTTAGAAAATAAAACTATGCTCAACTAAAAGGAAAGGTGGGGGAATGGATAAATTAAGATTACTGTTACTATATGTATACAAACACAAATTATATAAATATCTCAAAAATACCGACCATATAGCAAGGGAGGTCTGCGGAACCCTCTGTACCATTTTACATGGGAAGAGGATCTGTACTTGAATAGACATATATAATGTACAAATGAACCAGATTGTGTTCACCTAGGACAAACAATATTCTAAGCTTTACCCCAATTAAAAAAAAAAATTAAAACCAAGAAGAAATAATGAGACATAAACTTATAGGGCTTTCTCCGTGCACATTCCAATGTAATTTACAACCTAGGAACACGACTTCCAGAAAGGCTCTGCTGCCCTACTACCCAGATTTGGGAATGGAGAAATGCTGCCTGCTTCAGGTCACTTCCCACAACAGGAGCTTTAAAACCATTGCTAAAGGTCACTAAATATTCACAAAACTTGCAGTTCGGTAAATGACACCTGCTCTCTAAAAAGAGTCTCAGGTGGAAAATCGACCAAAAAATTCAAAAGAGGGCAACCTTCCAAGAAGACAATATCAAGAGTTATATTGTACTCCCAATTGTTTCCTTTTTTCAACAGAAAAGAAAACGGCGGTGAAAAATGATGAGTTTTACGAATTTTCAAAGCCATGCAAACCCAAATTACAAAACCCTACCAGCTCACAGCAGCCAGCAGGGCCATTAGCATAAATGCTGCAAACAATACATACTGAAGCGATTGTGGAGAAATGCGTACCCTCGATTCTAAGGGGGACGTGGTAAGTGCCACTAATGAGAACACAAAGAAGGTGCTTTGAAAAGGGAAAAACGATGCTACCAGTCAGTCAATCACACCCACTGCTGGGGCTATCACCTGAGAAAATGAGAATCAAAAAGTCACAGGCTGGCAATCCTGCACTCCAACAATATTTACCATAGCCAACACTTGGAAGCAATGAAAATGTCCATCAACCGAGGAATGCACAAAGAAGAAGTGGTCCACGTACACAGTGGAAAATTACTCCAATAAAAAATAAAAATTAAATTTAAAAATCCAACACAACTAAGGAGACATCAGCTTGTGTGGGTTTGTCCGGGCACACTCCACTGTAATTTATAACCGAGAAACACCACAGGCCGCAGGGCTTTTCCCTAGTTACCAGGGTGGGGAACATAGAAAGGCTGCTGCCCTCTGGCAGTTACCTGCAAAAGCAGTTTTAAAGCCTGTGCTAATGGTCATTTCATAGGAATAAGTACTGCAGAAGTGTAAATGAAACCTGCCCTCAAAATGTCTTCAGGGAGGTAATGGCCAAAACATTTCAAAATGTGACACATACTTTAAGAGAACACTTTGAAGAACTGAGGGGAAATCACAGCTTGAAAAATAAAAAGGACATGCCTTAAAGCTCAATTTCAACGGATTATGAGGCACGTGCGAATTCAACCACAAAGAGGTATCAGGTCACACTTTTCAGAATAACCATCAGCAAGAAAACTACAAACAATAAATGCCGAAGGTGTTGTGGAGAAATGCATACCCTCAACTGCAAGTAGGACATAAGTTGGAAAGGGCCACCAACTAGAACAGAATGGGGGTGCCTTAAAAACGTAAACATTGAGCTACCATATGATCCAGCAGGCCCACTCCTCCACCTATAATCTAAGAAGAGAGAATTGGAAAGACACAGGCAGGCAAATCTGCATTGCACAGTATTACAATATCCAAGATATGGAAGTAACCAAAAAGTCCACCAACAGATGGGTGGACAAAGAAGTACTCCTCCATGTACAGATGGAATATTCGCTAGTGAAAAAAATGAAACAATACCATTTGCAGCGCCATAGATGAGTCTAGACGTAATCACGCCACAGGTAGTCAGTGAGAAAGCAAAATACATATATCCTATGATATCACTTTCAGGAGTTACTTAAAAATTGATACCAATGAAGATATTTCCACAGAGAAAGGCAATCACAGTTTCATTAAAAAACTTATGGTTCACCAAATAGAAAGGGATGAGGATTGGATACATTACCATATTGGGGTTAACAGAGATATACAAACCATGTGAAATATATAACCACCAAAGACGTACGGAAGACCAGGAGAAGACTACGCAACATTGTGTCATAACCTACATGGGAAAAGGATGCGAGGAAGAAAAGATACACGTATATGTGTGAAAGACCCACATCTTGCACACCTAGAGCAAACAAACCAATGTAATCAAATCTGCTGGGATAAAAAATAAAAAGTAAATTACAAATATGAACAAGAAGTAATGAGACATAAACTTAAAGGGCTTTTTCCTGGCCCATTCCATTCTAATTTACAACCTAGAACACCACTTCCATTAAGCCTCTGTTTCCCCAGGTACCAAATTTGGTAAAGAAGAAATGCTGCCACCTTGTGGCCGTGTCCTGCAAGAGCAGCTTTAAACTCACAGCTAATGGTTACTTAACATTCACAAGGACTCAGGACTGTAAAGGACACCTGCCCTAAAAAATTGTGCTGAAGTAGTGAATGGACAAAAAAATTCAAAACAGGCAGATGTTTCAAGAAGAGACTATGAAGAGTTATGTATTACTCACGCTCTTTTTAAAAAAAAGGAAAATGGATACAAGCTCAACCTCAGGGTGTGTTAGACCCATGCAATCTAATCTACGAAAAGTTTCAACTTACACCAGTCGACTGACCATCAGCAAAAAGTATACGAACAATAAATGCTGAAGGGGTTTTAGAGCACTGTGTACCCTCTACCTGCTGGTGAGACGTAAAGGGGTAACAGCCAATAATGAGAAAAGAAAGGAGCTGTGTTTAAAAGTAAAAATGGAGGTACCATTCAATCCAGCAGGCGCACCATTGGATCTCTCACCTGAGAAGACAAGAATCGAGAAGACACAGGCCGCAAAAGCTGCAGTGCAGCCTTATTCACAATAGCCAAGACAGTGAAGCAATCAAAATGTCCAACAACAGGTGAATGGATAAAGAAGAAGTGGTCCATGTACACAATGGAATATTAGCCATGGAAAACAACGAACCATTGCTCTTTGAGGCACCACAAATGAGTCTGCAGATAATCATGAAAGATGAGGTAAGTTGGAAAGCAAAAGACCTGTATTCTATGATATCACTTATAGGCGTTCTCTAATAACTGACACAAATGAACATATTTCCACAGAGAAAGACACTCACAGACTTAGAAAATAAAACTATGCTCAACTAAAAGGAAAGGTGGGGGAATGGATAAATTAAGATTACTGTTACTATATGTATACAAACACAAATTATATAAATATCTCAAAAATACCGACCATATAGCAAGGGAGGTCTGCGGAACCCTCTGTACCATTTTACATGGGAAGAGGATCTGTACTTGAATAGACATATATAATGTACAAATGAACCAGATTGTGTTCACCTAGGACAAACAATATTCTAAGCTTTACCCCAATTAAAAAAAAAAATTAAAACCAAGAAGAAATAATGAGACATAAACTTATAGGGCTTTCTCCGTGCACATTCCAATGTAATTTACAACCTAGGAACACGACTTCCAGAAAGGCTCTGCTGCCCTACTACCCAGATTTGGGAATGGAGAAATGCTGCCTGCTTCAGGTCACTTCCCACAACAGGAGCTTTAAAACCATTGCTAAAGGTCACTAAATATTCACAAAACTTGCAGTTCGGTAAATGACACCTGCTCTCTAAAAAGAGTCTCAGGTGGAAAATCGACCAAAAAATTCAAAAGAGGGCAACCTTCCAAGAAGACAATATCAAGAGTTATATTGTACTCCCAATTGTTTCCTTTTTTCAACAGAAAAGAAAACGGCGGTGAAAAATGATGAGTTTTACGAATTTTCAAAGCCATGCAAACCCAAATTACAAAACCCTACCAGCTCACAGCAGCCAGTAGGGCCATTAGCATAAATGCTGCAAACAATACATACTGAAGCGATTGTGGAGAAATGCGTACCCTCGATTCTAAGGGGGACGTGGTAAGTGCCACTAATGAGAACACAAAGAAGGTGCTTTGAAAAGGGAAAAACGATGCTACCAGTCAGTCAATCACACCCACTGCTGGGGCTATCACCTGAGAAAATGAGAATCAAAAAGTCACAGGCTGGCAATCCTGCACTCCAACAATATTTACCATAGCCAACACTTGGAAGCAATGAAAATGTCCATCAACCGAGGAATGCACAAAGTAGCCGTAGTCCACGTACACAGTGGAAAATTATTCCAATAAATAAAAATTAAAATTAAAAATCCAACAAAAGTAAGGAGACATCAGCTTGTGTGGGTTGGTCTGGGCACACACCACTCTAATTTATAATCCAGAAACACCACAGGCCGCAAGGGCTTTTCCCTAGATACCAGGGTGGGGAACATAGAAAGGCTGCCGCCCTCTCGCAGTTACCTGAAAAAGCAGCTTTAAAGCCTGTGCTAATGGTCATTTCATAGGAACAAGTACTGCAGAACTGTAAGTGAAACCTGCCCTCAAAATGTCTTCAGGGAGGTAATGGCCAAAACATTTCAAAATGTGACACATACTTTAAGAGAACACTTTGAAGAACTAAGGGGTAATCACAGCTTGAAAAATAAAAAGGACATGCCTTCAAGCTCAATTTCAATGGATTATGAGGCACGTGCGAATTCAGCCACAAAGAGGTATCAGATCACACTTGTCAGAATAACCATCAGCAAGAAAACTACAAACAATAAATGCTGAAGGTGTTGTAGAGAAATGCAAACACTCAACTTCAAGGGGGACGTAACTTGGAAAGGGTCACGAACTAGAACAGAATGGGGGTGCCTTAAAAACGTAAACATTGAGCTACCATATGATCCAGCAGGCCCACTCCTCCACCTATAATCTAAGAAGAGAGAATTGGAAAGACACAGGCAGGCAAATCTGCATTGCACAGTATTACAATATCCAAGATATGGAAGTAACCAAAAAGTCCACCAACAGATGGGTGGACAAAGAAGTACTCCTCCATGTACAGATGGAATATTCGCTAGTGAAAAAAATGAAACAATACCATTTGCAGCGCCATAGATGAGTCTAGACGTAATCACGCCACAGGTAGTCAGTGAGAAAGCAAAATACATATATCCTATGATATCACTTTCAGGAGTTACTTAAAAATTGATACCAATGAAGATATTTCCACAGAGAAAGGCAATCACAGTTTCATTAAAAAACTTATGGTTCACCAAATAGAAAGGGATGAGGATTGGATACATTACCATATTGGGGTTAACAGAGATATACAAACCATGTGAAATATATAACCACCAAAGACGTACGGAAGACCAGGAGAAGACTACGCAACATTGTGTCATAACCTACATGGGAAAAGGATGCGAGGAAGAAAAGATACACGTATATGTGTGAAAGACCCACATCTTGCACACCTAGAGCAAACAAACCAATGTAATCAAATCTGCTGGGATAAAAAATAAAAAGTAAATTACAAATATGAACAAGAAGTAATGAGACATAAACTTAAAGGGCTTTTTCCTGGCCCATTCCATTCTAATTTACAACCTAGAACACCACTTCCATTAAGCCTCTGTTTCCCCAGGTACCAAATTTGGTAAAGAAGAAATGCTGCCACCTTGTGGCCGTGTCCTGCAAGAGCAGCTTTAAACTCACAGCTAATGGTTACTTAACATTCACAAGGACTCAGGGCTGTAAAGGACACCTGCCCTAAAAAATTGTGCTGAAGTAGTGAATGGACAAAAAAATTCAAAACAGGCAGATGTTTCAAGAAGAGACTATGAAGAGTTATGTATTACTCACGCTCTTTTTAAAAAAAAGGAAAATGGATACAAGCTCAACCTCAGGGTGTGTTAGACCCATGCAATCTAATCTACGAAAAGTTTCAACTTACACCAGTCGACTGACCATCAGCAAAAAGTATACGAACAATAAATGCTGAAGGGGTTTTAGAGCACTGTGTACCCTCTACCTGCTGGTGAGACGTAAAGGGGTAACAGCCAATAATGAGAAAAGAAAGGAGCTGTGTTTAAAAGTAAAAATGGAGGTACCATTCAATCCAGCAGGCGCACCATTGGATCTCTCACCTGAGAAGACAAGAATCGAGAAGACACAGGCCGCAAAAGCTGCAGTGCAGCCTTATTCACAATAGCCAAGACAGTGAAGCAATCAAAATGTCCAACAACAGGTGAATGGATAAAGAAGAAGTGGTCCATGTACACAATGGAATATTAGCCATGGAAAACAACGAACCATTGCTCTTTGAGGCACCACAAATGAGTCTGCAGATAATCATGAAAGATGAGGTAAGTTGGAAAGCAAAAGACCTGTATTCTATGATATCACTTATAGGCGTTCTCTAATAACTGACACAAATGAACATATTTCCACAGAGAAAGACACTCACAGACTTAGAAAATAAAACTATGCTCAACTAAAAGGAAAGGTGGGGGAATGGATAAATTAAGATTACTGTTACTATATGTATACAAACACAAATTATATAAATATCTCAAAAATACCGACCATATAGCAAGGGAGGTCTGCGGAACCCTCTGTAACATTTTACATGGGAAGAGGATCTGTACTTGAATAGACATATATAATGTACAAATGAACCAGATTGTGTTCACCTAGGACAAACAATATTCTAAGCTTTACCCCAATTTAAAAAAAAAAATTAAAACCAAGAAGAAATAATGAGACATAAACTTATAGGGCTTTCTCCGTGCACATTCCAATGTAATTTACAACCTAGGAACACGACTTCCAGAAAGGCTCTGCTGCCCTACTACCCAGATTTGGGAATGGAGATATGCTGCCTGCTCCAGGTCACTTCCCACAACAGGAGCTTAAAAACCATTGCTAAAGGTCACTAAATATTCACAAAACTTGCAGTTCGGTAAATGACACCTGCTCTCTAAAAAGAGTCTCAGGTGGAAAATCGACCAAAAAATTCAAAAGAGGGCAACCTTCCAAGAAGACAATATCAAGAGTTATATTGTACTCCCAATTGTTTCCTTTTTTCAACAGAAAAGAAAACGGCGGAGAAAAATGATGAGTTTTACGAATTTTCAAAGCCATGCAAACCCAAATTACAAAACCCTATCAGCTCACAGCAGCCAGCAGGGCCATTAGCATAAATGCTGCAAACAATAAATACTGAAGCGATTGTGGAGAAATGTGTATCCTCGATTCTAAGGGGGACGTGGTAAGAGCCACTAATGAAAACACAAAGAAGGTGCTTTGAAAAGGGAAACACGGTGCTACCAGTCAGTGAATCACACCCACTGCTGGGCCTATCACCTGAGAAAATGAGAATCAAAAAGTCACAGGCTGGCAATCCTGCACTCCAACAATATTTACCATAGCCAACACTTGGAAGCAATGAAAATGTCCATCAACCGAGGAATGCACAAGGAAGAAGTGGTCCACGTACACAGTGGAAAATTACTCCAATAAAAAAAAAAAATTAAATTTAAATATCCAACAAAACTAAGGAGACATCAGCTTGTGTGGGTTTGTCCGGGCACACTCCACTCTAATTTATAACCGAGAAACACCACAGGCCGCAAGGGCTTTTCCCTAGTTACCAGGGTGGGGAACATAGAAAGGCTGCCGCCCTCTGGCAGTTACCTGCAAAAGCAGTTTTAAAGCCTGTGCTAATGGTCATTTCATAAGAATAAGTACTGCAGAAGTGTAAATGAAACCTGCCCTCAAAATGTCTTCAGGGAGGTAAAGGCCAAAACATTTCAAAATGTGACGCATACTTTAAGAGAACACTTTGAAGAACTAAGGGGGTAATCACAGCTTGAAAAATAAAAAGGACATGCCTTCAAGCTCAATTTCAACGGATTGTGAGGCACATGCGAATTCAACCACAAAGAGGTATCAGCTCACACTTGTCAGAATAACCATCAGCAAGAAAACTACAAACAATAAATGCTGAAGGTGTTGTGGAGAAATGCATACCCTCAACTTCAAATGGGACATAAATTGGAAAGGGCCACGAAGTAGAACAGAATTTGGATGCCTTAAAAACGTAAACATTGAGCTACCATATGATCCAGCAGGCCCACTCCTCCACCTATAATCTAAGAAGAGAGAATTGGAAAGACACAGGCAGGCAAATCTGCATTGCACAGTATTACAATAGCCAAGATATGGAAGTAACCAAAAAGTCCACCAACAGATGGGTGGACAAAGAAGTACTCCTCCATGTACAGATGGAATATTCGCTAGTGAAAAAAATGAAACAATACCATTTGCAGCGCCATAGATGAGTCTAGACGTAATCACGCCACGTGTAGTCAGTGAGAAAGCAAAATACATATATCCTATGATATCACTTTCAGGAGTTACTTAAAAATTGATACCAATGAAGATATTTCCACAGAGAAAGGCAATCACAGTTTCATTAAAAAACTTATGGTTCACCAAATAGAAAGGGATGAGGATTGGATACATTACCATATTGGGGTTAACAGAGATATACAAACCATGTGAAATATATAACCACCAAAGACGTACGGAAGACCAGGAGAAGACTACTGAACATTGTGTCATAACCTACATGGGAAAAGGATGCGAGGAAGAAAAGATACACGTATATGTGGGAAAGACCCACATCTTGCACACCTAGAGCAAACAAACCAATGTAATCAAATCAGCTGGGATAAAAAATAAAAAGTAAATTACAAACATGAACAAGAAGTAATGAGACATAAACTTAAAGGGCTTTTTCCTGGCCCATTCCATTGTAATTTACAACCTAGAACACCACTTCCATTAAGCCTCTGTTTACCCAGTTACCAAATTTGGTAAAGAAGAAATGCTGCCACCTTGTGACCGTGTCCTGCAAGAGCAGATTTAAACTCACAGCTAATGGTTACTTAACATTCACAAGGACTCAGGGCTGTAAAGGACACCTGCTCTAAAAAATTGTGCTGAAGTAGTGAATGGACAAAAAAATTCAAAACAGGCAGATGTTTAAAGAAGAGAGTATGAAGAGTTATGTATTACTCACGCTCTTTTAAAAAAAAAGGAAAACGGATACAAGCTCAACCTCAGGGTGTGTTAGACCCATGCAATCTAATCTACGAAAAGTTTCAACTTACACCAGTCGACTGACCATCAGCAAAAAGTATACGAACAATAAATGCTGAAGGGGTTTTAGATAACTGTGTACCCTCTACCTGCTGGTGAGACGTAAAGGGGTAACAGCCAATAATGAGAAAAGAAAGGAGCTGTGTTTAGAAGTAAAAATAAAGGTACCATTCAATCCCCAGGCGCACCATTGGACCTCTCACCTGAGAAGACAAGAATCGAGAAGACACAGGCCGCAAAAGCTGCAGTGCAGCCTTATTCACAATAGCCAAGACAGTGAAGCAATCAAAATGTCCAACAACAGGTGAATGGATAAAGAAGAAGTGGTCCATGTACACAATGGAATATTAGCCATGGAAAACAACGAACCATTGCTCTTTGAGGCACCCCAAATGAGTCTGCAGATAATCATGAAAGATGAGGTAAGTTGGAAAGCAAAAGACCTGTATTCTATGATATCACTTATAGGCGTTATCTAATAACTGACACAAATGTACATATTTCCACAGAGAAAGACACTCACAGACTTAGAAAACAAACTATGCTCAACTAAAAGGAAAGGTGGGGGGAATGGATAAATTAAGATTAGTGTTACTATATGTATACAAAGACATATTATCTATATATCTCAAAAAGACCGACCAGATAGCAAGGGAAGTCTGCGGAACCTTCTGTAACATTTTACATGGGAAGAGGATCTGTAGTTGAATAGATATATATAATGTACAAATGAACCAGATTGTGTACACCTAGGACAAACAATATTCTAAGCTTTACCCCAATTAAAAAAAAAATTTAAAACCAAGAAGAAATAATGAGACATAAACTTATGGGGCTTTCTCCATGCACATTCCAATGTAATTTACAACCTAGGAACACGACTTCCAGAAAGGCTCTGCTGCCCTACTACCCAGATTTGGGAATGGAGAAATGCTGCCTGCTTCAGGTCACTTCCCAAAACAGGAGCTTTAAAACCATTGCTAAAGGTCACTAAATATTCACAAAACTTGCAGTTCGGTAAATGACACCTGCTCTCTAAAAAAAGTCTCAGGTGGAAAATAGACCAAAAAATTCAAAAGAGGGCAACCTTCCAAGAAGACAATATCAAGAGTTAGATTGTACTCCAAATTGTTTCCTTTTTTTAACTGAAAAGAAAACGGCGGTGAAAAATGATGAGTTTTACGAATTTTCAAAGCCATGCAAACCCAAATTACAAAACCCTATCAGCTCACAGCAGCCAGTAGGGCCATTAGCATAAATGCTGCAAACAATAAATGCTGAAGCGATTGTGGAGAAATGCGTACCCTCGATTCTGAGGGGGACGTGGTAAGTGCCACTAATGAGAACACAAAGAAGGTACTTTGAAAAGGGAAAAACGATGCTACCAGTCAGTCAATCACACCCACTGCTGGGGCTATCACCTGAGAAAATGAGAATCAAAAAGTCACAGGCTGGCAATCCTGCACTCCAACAATATTTACCATAGCCAACACTTGGAAGCAATGAAAATGTCCATCAACCGAGGAATGCACAAAGAAGAAGTGGTCCACGTACACAGTGGAAAATTACTCCAATAAAAAATAAAAATTAAATTTAAAAATCCAACAAAACTAAGGAGACATCAGCTTGTGTGGGTTTGTCCGGGCACACTCCACTCTAATTTATAACCGAGAAACACCACAGGCCGCAAGGGCTTTTCCCTAGTTACCAGGGTGGGGAACATAGAAAGGCTGCTGCCCTCTGGCAGTTACCTGCAAAAGCAGTTTTAAAGCCTGTGCTAATGGTCATTTCATAGGAATAAGTACTGCAGAAGTGTAAATGAAACCTGCCCTCAAAATGTCTTCAGGGAGGTAATGGCCAAAACATTTCAAAATGTGACACATACTTTAAGAGAACACTTTGAAGAACTAAGGGGAAATCACAGCTTGAAAAATAAAAAGGACATGCCTTAAAGCTCAATTTCAACGGATTATGAGGCACGTGCGAATTGAACCACAAAGAGGTATCAGGTCACACTTTTCTGAATAACCATCAGCAAGAAAACTACAAACAATAAATGCCGAAGGTGTTGTGGAGAAATGCATACCCTCAACTGCAAGTAGGACATAAGTTGGAAAGGGCCACCAACTAGAACAGAATGGGGGTGCCTTAAAAACGTAAACATTGAGCTACCATATGATCCAGCAGGCCCACTCCTCCACCTATAATCTAAGAAGAGAGAATTGGAAAGACACAGGCAGGCAAATCTGCATTGCACAGTATTACAATATCCAAGATATGGAAGTAACCAAAAAATCCACCAACAGATGGGTGGACAAAGAAGTACTCCTCCATGTACAGATGGAATATTCGCTAGTGAAAAAAATGAAACAATACCATTTGCAGCGCCATAGATGAGTCTAGACGTAATCACGCCACAGGTAGTCAGTGAGAAAGCAAAATACATATATCCTATGATATCACTTTCAGGAGTTACTTAAAAATTGATACCAATGAAGATATTTCCACAGAGAAAGGCAATCACAGTTTCATTAAAAAACTTATGGTTCACCAAATAGAAAGGGATTAGGATTGGATACATTACCATATTGGGGTTAACAGAGATATACAAACCATGTGAAATATATAACCACCAAAGACGTACGGAAGACCAGGAGAAGACTACTCAACATTGTATCATAACCTACATGGGAAAAGGATGCGAGGAAGAAAACATACACGTATATGTGTGAAAGACCCACATCTTGCACACCTATAGCAAACAAACAAATGTAATCAAATCTGCTGGGATAAAAAATAAAAAGTAAATTACAAATATGAACAAGAAGTAATGAGACATAAACTTAAATGGCTTTTTCTTGGCCCATTCCATTCTAATTTACAACCTAGAACACCACTTCCATTAAGCCTGTTTCCCCAGTTACCAAATTTGGTAAAGAAGAAATGCTGCCACCTTGTGGCCGTGTCCGGCAAGAGCAGCTTTAAACTCACAGCTAATGGTTACTTAACATTCACAAGGACTCAGGGCTGTAAAGGACACCTGCCCTAAAAAATTGTGCTGAAGTAGTGAATGGACAAAAAAATTCAAAACAGGCAGATGTTTCAAGAAGAGACTATGAAGAGTTATGTATTACTCACGCTCTTTTAAAAAAAAAAGGAAAATGGATACAAGCTCAACCTCAGGGTGTGTTAGACCCATGCAATCTAATCTACGAAAAGTTTCAACTTACACCAGTCGACAGACCATCAGCAAAAAGTATACGAACAATAAATGCTTAAGGGGTTTTAGAGAACTGTGTACCCTCTACCTGCTGGTGAGACGTAAAGGGGTAACAGCCAATAATGAGAAAAGAAAGGAGCTGTGTTTAGAAGTAAAAATCGAGGTACCATTCAATCCCCAGGCGCACCATTGGACCTCTCACCTGAGAAGACAAGAATCGAGAAGACACAGGCCGCAAAAGCTGCAGTGCAGCCTTATTCACAATAGCCAAGACAGTGAAGCAATCAAAATGTCCAACAACAGGTGAATGGATAAAGAAGAAGTGGTCCATGTACACAATGGAATATCAGCCATGGAAAACAACGAACCATTGCTCTTTGAGGCACCACAAATGAGTCTGCAGATAATCATGAAAGATGAGGTAAGTTGGAAAGCAAAAGACCTGTATTCTATGATATCACTTATAGGCGTTATCTAATAACTGACACAAATGAACATATTTCCACAGAGAAAGACACTCACAGACTTAGAAAATAAAACTATGCTCAACTAAAAGGAAAGGTGGGGGAATGGATAAATTAAGATTACTGTTACTATATGTATACAAACACAAATTATATAAATATCTCAAAAATACCGACCATATAGCAAGGGAGGTCTGCGGAACCCTCTGTAACATTTTACATGGGAAGAGGATCTGTACTTGAATAGACATATATAATGTACAAATGAACCAGATTGTGTTCACCTAGGACAAACAATATTCTAAGCTTTACCCCAATTAAAAAAAAAAAAAATTAAAACCAAGAAGAAATAATGAGACATAAACTTATAGGGCTTTCTCCGTGCACATTCCAATGTAATTTACAACCTAGGAACACGACTTCCAGAAAGGCTCTGCTGCCCTACTACCCAGATTTGGGAATGGAGAAATGCTGCCTGCTTCAGGTCACTTCCCACAACAGGAGCTTTAAAACCATTGCTAAAGGTCACTAAATATTCACAAAACTTGCAGTTCGGTAAATGACACCTGCTCTCTAAAAAGAGTCTCAGGTGGAAAATCGACCAAAAAATTCAAAAGAGGGCAACCTTCCAAGAAGACAATATCAAGAGTTATATTGTACTCCCAATTGTTTCCTTTCTTCAACAGAAAAGAAAACGGCGGTGAAAAATGATGAGTTTTACGAATTTTCAAAGCCATGCAAACCCAAATTACAAAACCCTACCAGCTCACAGCAGCCAGCAGGGCCATTAGCATAAATGCTGCAAACAATAAATGCTGAAGCGATTGTGGAGAAATGCGTACCCTCGATTCTGAGGGGGACGTGGTAAGTGCCACTAATGAGAACACAAAGAAGGTACTTTGAAAAGGGAAAAACGATGCTACCAGTCAGTCAATCACACCCACTGCTGGGGCTATCACCTGAGAAAATGAGAATCAAAAAGTCACAGGCTGGCAATCCTGCACTCCAACAATATTTACCATAGCCAACACTTGGAAGCAATGAAAATGTCCATCAACCGAGGAATGCACAAAGAAGAAGTGGTCCACGTACACAGTGGAAAATTACTCCAATAAAAAATAAAAATTAAATTTAAAAATCCAACAAAACTAAGGAGACATCAGCTTGTGTGGGTTTGTCCGGGCACACTCCACTCTAATTTATAACCGAGAAACACCACAGGCCGCAAGGGCTTTTCCCTAGTTACCAGGGTGGGGAACATAGAAAGGCTGCTGCCCTCTGGCAGTTACCTGCAAAAGCAGTTTTAAAGCCTGTGCTAATGGTCATTTCATAGGAATAAGTACTGCAGAAGTGTAAATGAAACCTGCCCTCAAAATGTCTTCAGGGAGGTAATGGCCAAAACATTTCAAAATGTGACACATACTTTAAGAGAACACTTTGAAGAACTAAGGGGAAATCACAGCTTGAAAAATAAAAAGGACATGCCTTAAAGCTCAATTTCAACGGATTATGAGGCACGTGCGAATTGAACCACAAAGAGGTATCAGGTCACACTTTTCAGAATAACCATCAGCAAGAAAACTACAAACAATAAATGCCGAAGGTGTTGTGGAGAAATGCATACCCTCAACTGCAAGTAGGACATAAGTTGGAAAGGGCCACCAACTAGAACAGAATGGGGGTGCCTTAAAAACGTAAACATTGAGCTACCATATGATCCAGCAGGCCCACTCCTCCACCTATAATCTAAGAAGAGAGAATTGGAAAGACACAGGCAGGCAAATCTGCATTGCACAGTATTACAATATCCAAGATATGGAAGTAACCAAAAAATCCACCAACAGATGGGTGGACAAAGAAGTACTCCTCCATGTACAGATGGAATATTCGCTAGTGAAAAAAATGAAACAATACCATTTGCAGCGCCATAGATGAGTCTAGACGTAATCACGCCACAGGTAGTCAGTGAGAAAGCAAAATACATATATCCTATGATATCACTTTCAGGAGTTACTTAAAAATTGATACCAATGAAGATATTTCCACAGAGAAAGGCAATCACAGTTTCATTAAAAAACTTATGGTTCACCAAATAGAAAGGGATGAGGATTGGATACATTACCATATTGGGGTTAACAGAGATATACAAACCATGTGAAATATATAACCACCAAAGACGTACGGAAGACCAGGAGAAGACTACTCAACATTGTATCATAACCTACATGGGAAAAGGATGCGAGGAAGAAAACATACACGTATATGTGTGAAAGACCCACATCTTGCACACCTATAGCAAACAAACAAATGTAATCAAATCTGCTGGGATAAAAAATAAAAAGTAAATTACAAATATGAACAAGAAGTAATGAGACATAAACTTAAATGGCTTTTTCTTGGCCCATTCCATTCTAATTTACAACCTAGAACACCACTTCCATTAAGCCTGTTTCCCCAGTTACCAAATTTGGTAAAGAAGAAATGCTGCCACCTTGTGGCCGTGTCCGGCAAGAGCAGCTTTAAACTCACAGCTAATGGTTACTTAACATTCACAAGGACTCAGGGCTGTAAAGGACACCTGCCCTAAAAAATTGTGCTGAAGTAGTGAATGGACAAAAAAATTCAAAACAGGCAGATGTTTCAAGAAGAGACTATGAAGAGTTATGTATTACTCACGCTCTTTTAAAAAAAAAAGGAAAATGGATACAAGCTCAACCTCAGGGTGTGTTAGACCCATGCAATCTAATCTACGAAAAGTTTCAACTTACACCAGTCGACAGACCATCAGCAAAAAGTATACGAACAATAAATGCTGAAGGGGTTTTAGAGAACTGTGTACCCTCTACCTGCTGGTGAGACGTAAAGGGGTAACAGCCAATAATGAGAAAAGAAAGGAGCTGTGTTTAGAAGTAAAAATCGAGGTACCATTCAATCCCCAGGCGCACCATTGGACCTCTCACCTGAGAAGACAAGAATCGAGAAGACACAGGCCGCAAAAGCTGCAGTGCAGCCTTATTCACAATAGCCAAGACAGTGAAGCAATCAAAATGTCCAACAACAGGTGAATGGATAAAGAAGAAGTGGTCCATGTACACAATGGAATATCAGCCATGGAAAACAACGAACCATTGCTCTTTGAGGCACCACAAATGAGTCTGCAGATAATCATGAAAGATGAGGTAAGTTGGAAAGCAAAAGACCTGTATTCTATGATATCACTTATAGGCGTTATCTAATAACTGACACAAATGAACATATTTCCACAGAGAAAGACACTCACAGACTTAGAAAATAAAACTATGCTCAACTAAAAGGAAAGGTGGGGGAATGGATAAATTAAGATTACTGTTACTATATGTATACAAACACAAATTATATAAATATCTCAAAAATACCGACCATATAGCAAGGGAGGTCTGCGGAACCCTCTGTAACATTTTACATGGGAAGAGGATCTGTACTTGAATAGACATATATAATGTACAAATGAACCAGATTGTGTTCACCTAGGACAAACAATATTCTAAGCTTTACCCCAATTAAAAAAAAAAAAAATTAAAACCAAGAAGAAATAATGAGACATAAACTTATAGGGCTTTCTCCGTGCACATTCCAATGTAATTTACAACCTAGGAACACGACTTCCAGAAAGGCTCTGCTGCCCTACTACCCAGATTTGGGAATGGAGAAATGCTGCCTGCTTCAGGTCACTTCCCACAACAGGAGCTTTAAAACCATTGCTAAAGGTCACTAAATATTCACAAAACTTGCAGTTCGGTAAATGACACCTGCTCTCTAAAAAGAGTCTCAGGTGGAAAATCGACCAAAAAATTCAAAAGAGGGCAACCTTCCAAGAAGACAATATCAAGAGTTATATTGTACTCCCAATTGTTTCCTTTCTTCAACAGAAAAGAAAACGGCGGTGAAAAATGATGAGTTTTACGAATTTTCAAAGCCATGCAAACCCAAATTACAAAACCCTACCAGCTCACAGCAGCCAGCAGGGCCATTAGCATAAATGCTGCAAACAATACATACTGAAGCGATTGTGGAGAAATGCGTACCCTCGATTCTAAGGGGGACGTGGTAAGTGCCACTAATGAGAACACAAAGAAGGTGCTTTGAAAAGGGAAAAACGATGCTACCAGTCAGTCAATCACACCCACTGCTGGGGCTATCACCTGAGAAAATGAGAATCAAAAAGTCACAGGCTGGCAATCCTGCACTCCAACAATATTTACCATAGCCAACACTTGGAAGCAATGAAAATGTCCATCAACCGAGGAATGCACAAAGAAGAAGTGGTCCACGTACACAGTGGAAAATTACTCCAATAAAAAATAAAAATTAAATTTAAAAATCCAACAAAACTAAGGAGACATCAGCTTGTGTGGGTTTGTCCGGGCACACTCCACTCTAATTTATAACCGAGAAACACCACAGGCCGCAAGGGCTTTTCCCTAGTTACCAGGGTGGGGAACATAGAAAGGCTGCTGCCCTCTGGCAGTTACCTGCAAAAGCAGTTTTAAAGCCTGTGCTAATGGTCATTTCATAGGAATAAGTACTGCAGAAGTGTAAATGAAACCTGCCCTCAAAATGTCTTCAGGGAGGTAATGGCCAAAACATTTCAAAATGTGACACATACTTTAAGAGAACACTTTGAAGAACTGAGGGGAAATCACAGCTTGAAAAATAAAAAGGACATGCCTTAAAGCTCAATTTCAACGGATTATGAGGCACGTGCGAATTCAACCACAAAGAGGTATCAGGTCACACTTTTCTGAATAACCATCAGCAAGAAAACTACAAACAATAAATGCCGAAGGTGTTGTGGAGAAATGCATACCCTCAACTGCAAGTAGGACATAAGTTGGAAAGGGCCACCAACTAGAACAGAATGGGGGTGCCTTAAAAACGTAAACATTGAGCTACCATATGATCCAGCAGGCCCACTCCTCAACCTATAATCTAAGAAGAGAGAATTGGAAAGACACAGGCAGGCAAATCTGCATTGCACAGTATTACAATATCCAAGATATGGAAGTAACCAAAAAATCCACCAACAGATGGGTGGACAAAGAAGTACTCCTCCATGTACAGATGGAATATTCGCTAGTGAAAAAAATGAAACAATACCATTTGCAGCGCCATAGATGAGTCTAGACGTAATCACGCCACAGGTAGTCAGTGAGAAAGCAAAATACATATATCCTATGATATCACTTTCAGGAGTTACTTAAAAATTGATACCAATGAAGATATTTCCACAGAGAAAGGCAATCACAGTTTCATTAAAAAACTTATGGTTCACCAAATAGAAAGGGATTAGGATTGGATACATTACCATATTGGGGTTAACAGAGATATACAAACCATGTGAAATATATAACCACCAAAGACGTACGGAAGACCAGGAGAAGACTACTCAACATTGTATCATAACCTACATGGGAAAAGGATGCGAGGAAGAAAACATACACGTATATGTGTGAAAGACCCACATCTTGCACACCTATAGCAAACAAACAAATGTAATCAAATCTGCTGGGATAAAAAATAAAAAGTAAATTACAAATATGAACAAGAAGTAATGAGACATAAACTTAAATGGCTTTTTCTTGGCCCATTCCATTCTAATTTACAACCTAGAACACCACTTCCATTAAGCCTGTTTCCCCAGTTACCAAATTTGGTAAAGAAGAAATGCTGCCACCTTGTGGCCGTGTCCGGCAAGAGCAGCTTTAAACTCACAGCTAATGGTTACTTAACATTCACAAGGACTCAGGGCTGTAAAGGACACCTGCCCTAAAAAATTGTGCTGAAGTAGTGAATGGACAAAAAAATTCAAAACAGGCAGATGTTTCAAGAAGAGACTATGAAGAGTTATGTATTACTCACGCTCTTTTAAAAAAAAAAGGAAAATGGATACAAGCTCAACCTCAGGGTGTGTTAGACCCATGCAATCTAATCTACGAAAAGTTTCAACTTACACCAGTCGACAGACCATCAGCAAAAAGTATACGAACAATAAATGCTGAAGGGGTTTTAGAGAACTGTGTACCCTCTACCTGCTGGTGAGACGTAAAGGGGTAACAGCCAATAATGAGAAAAGAAAGGAGCTGTGTTTAGAAGTAAAAATCGAGGTACCATTCAATCCCCAGGCGCACCATTGGACCTCTCACCTGAGAAGACAAGAATCGAGAAGACACAGGCCGCAAAAGCTGCAGTGCAGCCTTATTCACAATAGCCAAGACAGTGAAGCAATCAAAATGTCCAACAACAGGTGAATGGATAAATAAGAAGTGGTCCATGTACACAATGGAATATCAGCCATGGAAAACAACGAACCATTGCTCTTTGAGGCACCACAAATGAGTCTGCAGATAATCATGAAAGATGAGGTAAGTTGGAAAGCAAAAGACCTGTATTCTATGATATCACTTATAGGCGTTATCTAATAACTGACACAAATGAACATATTTCCACAGAGAAAGACACTCACAGACTTAGAAAATAAAACTATGCTCAACTAAAAGGAAAGGTGGGGGAATGGATAAATTAAGATTACTGTTACTATATGTATACAAACACAAATTATATAAATATCTCAAAAATACCGACCATATAGCAAGGGAGGTCTGCGGAACCCTCTGTAACATTTTACATGGGAAGAGGATCTGTACTTGAATAGACATATATAATGTACAAATGAACCAGATTGTGTTCACCTAGGACAAACAATATTCTAAGCTTTACCCCAATTAAAAAAAAAAAAAATTAAAACCAAGAAGAAATAATGAGACATAAACTTATAGGGCTTTCTCCGTGCACATTCCAATGTAATTTACAACCTAGGAACACGACTTCCAGAAAGGCTCTGCTGCCCTACTACCCAGATTTGGGAATGGAGAAATGCTGCCTGCTTCAGGTCACTTCCCACAACAGGAGCTTTAAAACCATTGCTAAAGGTCACTAAATATTCACAAAACTTGCAGTTCGGTAAATGACACCTGCTCTCTAAAAAGAGTCTCAGGTGGAAAATCGACCAAAAAATTCAAAAGAGGGCAACCTTCCAAGAAGACAATATCAAGAGTTATATTGTACTCCCAATTGTTTCCTTTCTTCAACAGAAAAGAAAACGGCGGTGAAAAATGATGAGTTTTACGAATTTTCAAAGCCATGCAAACCCAAATTACAAAACCCTACCAGCTCACAGCAGCCAGCAGGGCCATTAGCATAAATGCTGCAAACAATACATACTGAAGCGATTGTGGAGAAATGCGTACCCTCGATTCTAAGGGGGACGTGGTAAGTGCCACTAATGAGAACACAAAGAAGGTGCTTTGAAAAGGGAAAAACGATGCTACCAGTCAGTCAATCACACCCACTGCTGGGGCTATCACCTGAGAAAATGAGAATCAAAAAGTCACAGGCTGGCAATCCTGCACTCCAACAATATTTACCATAGCCAACACTTGGAAGCAATGAAAATGTCCATCAACCGAGGAATGCACAAAGAAGAAGTGGTCCACGTACACAGTGGAAAATTACTCCAATAAAAAATAAAAATTAAATTTAAAAATCCAACAAAACTAAGGAGACATCAGCTTGTGTGGGTTTGTCCGGGCACACTCCACTCTAATTTATAACCGAGAAACACCACAGGCCGCAAGGGCTTTTCCCTAGTTACCAGGGTGGGGAACATAGAAAGGCTGCTGCCCTCTGGCAGTTACCTGCAAAAGCAGTTTTAAAGCCTGTGCTAATGGTCATTTCATAGGAATAAGTACTGCAGAAGTGTAAATGAAACCTGCCCTCAAAATGTCTTCAGGGAGGTAATGGCCAAAACATTTCAAAATGTGACACATACTTTAAGAGAACACTTTGAAGAACTGAGGGGAAATCACAGCTTGAAAAATAAAAAGGACATGCCTTAAAGCTCAATTTCAACGGATTATGAGGCACGTGCGAATTCAACCACAAAGAGGTATCAGGTCACACTTTTCAGAATAACCATCAGCAAGAAAACTACAAACAATAAATGCCGAAGGTGTTGTGGAGAAATGCATACCCTCAACTGCAAGTAGGACATAAGTTGGAAAGGGCCACCAACTAGAACAGAATGGGGGTGCCTTAAAAACGTAAACATTGAGCTACCATATGATCCAGCAGGCCCACTCCTCCACCTATAATCTAAGAAGAGAGAATTGGAAAGACACAGGCAGGCAAATCTGCATTGCACAGTATTACAATATCCAAGATATGGAAGTAACCAAAAAGTCCACCAACAGATGGGTGGACAAAGAAGTACTCCTCCATGTACAGATGGAATATTCGCTAGTGAAAAAAATGAAACAATACCATTTGCAGCGCCATAGATGAGTCTAGACGTAATCACGCCACAGGTAGTCAGTGAGAAAGCAAAATACATATATCCTATGATATCACTTTCAGGAGTTACTTAAAAATTGATACCAATGAAGATATTTCCACAGAGAAAGGCAATCACAGTTTCATTAAAAAACTTATGGTTCACCAAATAGAAAGGGATGAGGATTGGATACATTACCATATTGGGGTTAACAGAGATATACAAACCATGTGAAATATATAACCACCAAAGACGTACGGAAGACCAGGAGAAGACTACTCAACATTGTGTCATAACCTACATGGGAAAAGGATGCGAGGAAGAAAAGATACACGTATATGTGTGAAAGACCCACATCTTGCACACCTAGAGCAAACAAACCAATGTAATCAAATCTGCTGGGATAAAAAATAAAAAGTAAATTACAAATATGAACAAGAAGTAATGAGACATAAACTTAAAGGGCTTTTTCCTGGCCCATTCCATTCTAATTTACAACCTAGAACACCACTTCCATTAAGCCTCTGTTTCCCCAGGTACCAAATTTGGTAAAGAAGAAATGCTGCCACCTTGTGGCCGTGTCCTGCAAGAGCAGCTTTAAACTCACAGCTAATGGTTACTTAACATTCACAAGGACTCAGGGCTGTAAAGGACACCTGCCCTAAAAAATTGTGCTGAAGTAGTGAATGGACAAAAAAATTCAAAACAGGCAGATGTTTCAAGAAGAGACTATGAAGAGTTATGTATTACTCACGCTCTTTTTAAAAAAAAGGAAAATGGATACAAGCTCAACCTCAGGGTGTGTTAGACCCATGCAATCTAATCTACGAAAAGTTTCAACTTACACCAGTCGACTGACCATCAGCAAAAAGTATACGAACAATAAATGCTGAAGGGGTTTTAGAGCACTGTGTACCCTCTACCTGCTGGTGAGACGTAAAGGGGTAACAGCCAATAATGAGAAAAGAAAGGAGCTGTGTTTAAAAGTAAAAATGGAGGTACCATTCAATCCAGCAGGCGCACCATTGGATCTCTCACCTGAGAAGACAAGAATCGAGAAGACACAGGCCGCAAAAGCTGCAGTGCAGCCTTATTCACAATAGCCAAGACAGTGAAGCAATCAAAATGTCCAACAACAGGTGAATGGATAAAGAAGAAGTGGTCCATGTACACAATGGAATATTAGCCATGGAAAACAACGAGCCATTGCTCTTTGAGGCACCACAAATGAGTCTGCAGATAATCATGAAAGATGAGGTAAGTTGGAAGGCAAAAGACCTGTATTCTATGATATCACTTATAGGCGTTCTCTAATAACTGACACAAATGAACATATTTCCACAGAGAAAGACACTCACAGACTTAGAAAATAAAACTATGCTCAACTAAAAGGAAAGGTGGGGGAATGGATAAATTAAGATTACTGTTACTATATGTATACAAACACAAATTATATAAATATCTCAAAAATACCGACCATATAGCAAGGGAGGTCTGCGGAACCCTCTGTAACATTTTACATGGGAAGAGGATCTGTACTTGAATAGACATATATAATGTACAAATGAACCAGATTGTGTTCACCTAGGACAAACAATATTCTAAGCTTTACCCCAATTTAAAAAAAAAAATTAAAACCAAGAAGAAATAATGAGACATAAACTTATAGGGCTTTCTCCGTGCACATTCCAATGTAATTTACAACCTAGGAACACGACTTCCAGAAAGGCTCTGCTGCCCTACTACCCAGATTTGGGAATGGAGAAATGCTGCCTGCTCCAGGTCACTTCCCACAACAGGAGCTTAAAAACCATTGCTAAAGGTCACTAAATATTCACAAAACTTGCAGTTCGGTAAATGACACCTGCTCTCTAAAAAGAGTCTCAGGTGGAAAATCGACCAAAAAATTCAAAAGAGGGCAACCTTCCAAGAAGACAATATCAAGAGTTATATTGTACTCCCAATTGTTTCCTTTTTTCAACAGAAAAGAAAACGGCGGTGAAAAATGATGAGTTTTACGAATTTTCAAAGCCATGCAAACCCAAATTACAAAACCCTATCAGCTCACAGCAGCCAGCAGGGCCATTAGCATAAATGCTGCAAACAATAAATACTGAAGCGATTGTGGAGAAATGTGTACCCTCGATTCTAAGGGGGACGTGGTAAGAGCCACTAATGAAAACACAAAGAAGGTGCTTTGAAAAGGGAAACACGGTGCTACCAGTCAGTGAATCACACCCACTGCTGGGCCTATCACCTGAGAAAATGAGAATCAAAAAGTCACAGGCTGGCAATCCTGCACTCCAACAATATTTACCATAGCCAACACTTGGAAGCAATGAAAATGTCCATCAACCGAGGAATGCACAAAGAAGAAGTGGTCCACGTACACAGTGGAAAATTACTCCAATAAAAAATAAAAATTAAATTTAAAAATCCAACAAAACTAAGGAGACATCAGCTTGTGTGGGTTTGTCCGGGCACACTCCACTCTAATTTATAACCGAGAAACACCACAGGCCGCAAGGGCTTTTCCCTAGTTACCAGGGTGGGGAACATAGAAAGGCTGCCGCCCTCTGGCAGTTACCTGCAAAAGCAGTTTTAAAGCCTGTGCTAATGGTCATTTCATAAGAATAAGTACTGCAGAAGTGTAAATGAAACCTGCCCTCAAAATGTCTTCAGGGAGGTAAAGGCCAAAACATTTCAAAATGTGACGCATACTTTAAGAGAACACTTTGAAGAACTAAGGGGGTAATCACAGCTTGAAAAATAAAAAGGACATGCCTTCAAGCTCAATTTCAACGGATTGTGAGGCACATGCGAATTCAACCACAAAGAGGTATCAGCTCACACTTGTCAGAATAACCATCAGCAAGAAAACTACAAACAATAAATGCTGAAGGTGTTGTGGAGAAATGCATACCCTCAACTTCAAATGGGACATAAATTGGAAAGGGCCACGAAGTAGAACAGAATTTGGATGCCTTAAAAACGTAAACATTGAGCTACCATATGATCCAGCAGGCCCACTCCTCCACCTATAATCTAAGAAGAGAGAATTGGAAAGACACAGGCAGGCAAATCTGCATTGCACAGTATTACAATAGCCAAGATATGGAAGTAACCAAAAAGTCCACCAACAGATGGGTGGACAAAGAAGTACTCCTCCATGTACAGATGGAATATTCGCTAGTGAAAAAAATGAAACAATACCATTTGCAGCGCCATAGATGAGTCTAGACGTAATCACGCCACGTGTAGTCAGTGAGAAAGCAAAATACATATATCCTATGATATCACTTTCAGGAGTTACTTAAAAATTGATACCAATGAAGATATTTCCACAGAGAAAGGCAATCACAGTTTCATTAAAAAACTTATGGTTCACCAAATAGAAAGGGATGAGGATTGGATACATTACCATATTGGGGTTAACAGAGATATACAAACCATGTGAAATATATAACCACCAAAGACGTACGGAAGACCAGGAGAAGACTACTCAACATTGTGTCATAACCTACATGGGAAAAGGATGCGAGGAAGAAAAGATACACGTATATGTGGGAAAGACCCACATCTTGCACACCTAGAGCAAACAAACCAATGTAATCAAATCAGCTGGGATAAAAAATAAAAAGTAAATTACAAACATGAACAAGAAGTAATGAGACATAAACTTAAAGGGCTTTTTCCTGGCCCATTCCATTGTAATTTACAACCTAGAACACCACTTCCATTAAGCCTCTGTTTACCCAGTTACCAAATTTGGTAAAGAAGAAATGCTGCCACCTTGTGACCGTGTCCTGCAAGAGCAGATTTAAACTCACAGCTAAAGGTTACTTAACATTCACAAGGACTCAGGGCTGTAAAGGACACCTGCTCTAAAAAATTGTGCTGAAGTAGTGAATGGACAAAAAAATTCAAAACAGGCAGATGTTTAAAGAAGAGAGTATGAAGAGTTATGTATTACTCACGCTCTTTTAAAAAAAAAGGAAAACGGATACAAGCTCAACCTCAGGGTGTGTTAGACCCATGCAATCTAATCTACGAAAAGTTTCAACTTACACCAGTCGACTGACCATCAGCAAAAAGTATACGAACAATAAATGCTGAAGGGGTTTTAGAGCACTGTGTACCCTCTACCTGCTGGTGAGACGTAAAGGGGTAACAGCCAATAATGAGAAAAGAAAGGAGCTGTGTTTAAAAGTAAAAATGGAGGTACCATTCAATCCAGCAGGCGCACCATTTGATCTCTCACCTGAGAAGACAAGAATCGAGAAGACACAGGCCGCAAAAGCTGCAGTGCAGCCTTATTCACAATAGCCAAGACAGTGAAGCAATCAAAATGTCCAACAACAGGTGAATGGATAAAGAAGAAGTGGTCCATGTACACAATGGAATATTAGCCATGGAAAACAACGAACCATTGCTCTTTGAGGCACCACAAATGAGTCTGCAGATAATCATGAAAGATGAGGTAAGTTGGAAAGCAAAAGACCTGTATTCTATGATATCACTTATAGGCGTTCTCTAATAACTGACACAAATGAACATATTTCCACAGAGAAAGACACTCACAGACTTAGAAAATAAAACTATGCTCAACTAAAAGGAAAGGTGGGGGAATGGATAAATTAAGATTACTGTTACTATATGTATACAAACACAAATTATATAAATATCTCAAAAATACCGACCATATAGCAAGGGAGGTCTGCGGAACCCTCTGTAACATTTTACATGGGAAGAGGATCTGTACTTGAATAGACATATATAATGTACAAATGAACCAGATTGTGTTCACCTAGGACAAACAATATTCTAAGCTTTACCCAAATTAAAAAAAAAATTAAAACCAAGAAGAAATAATGAGACATAAACTTATAGGGCTTTCTCCGTGCACATTCCAATGTAATTTACAACCTAGGAACACGACTTCCAGAAAGGCTCTGCTGCCCTACTACCCAGATTTGGGAATGGAGAAATGCTGCCTGCTTCAGGTCACTTCCCACAACAGGAGCTTTAAAACCATTGCTAAAGGTCACTAAATATTCACAAAACTTGCAGTTCGGTAAATGACACCTGCTCTCTAAAAAGAGTCTCAGGTGGAAAATCGACCAAAAAATTCAAAAGAGGGCAACCTTCCAAGAAGACAATATCAAGAGTTATATTGTACTCCCAATTGTTTCCTTTTTTTAACAGAAAAGAAAACGGCAGGAAAAATGATGAGTTTTACGAATTTTCAAAGACATGCAAACCCAAATTACAAAAACCTATGAGCTCACAGCAGCCAGAAGGGCCATTAGCATAAATGCTGCAAACAATAAATGCTGAAGCGATTGTGGAGAAATGCGTACCCTCGATTCTGAGGGGGACGTGGTAAGTGCCACTAATGAGAACACAAAGAAGGTACTTTGAAAAGGGAAAAACGATGCTACCAGTCAGTCAATCACACCCACTGCTGGGGCTATCACCTGAGAAAATGAGAATCAAAAAGTCACAGGCTGGCAATCCTGCACTCCAACAATATTTACCATAGCCAACACTTGGAAGCAATGAAAATGTCCATCAACCGAGGAATGCACAAAGAAGAAGTGGTCCACGTACACAGTGGAAAATTACTCCAATAAAAAATAAAAATTAAATTTAAAAATCCAACAAAACTAAGGAGACATCAGCTTGTGTGGGTTTGTCCGGGCACACTCCACTCTAATTTATAACCGAGAAACACCACAGGCCGCAAGGGCTTTTCCCTAGTTACCAGGGTGGGGAACATAGAAAGGCTGCTGCCCTCTGGCAGTTACCTGCAAAAGCAGTTTTAAAGCCTGTGCTAATGGTCATTTCATAGGAATAAGTACTGCAGAAGTGTAAATGAAACCTGCCCTCAAAATGTCTTCAGGGAGGTAATGGCCAAAACATTTCAAAATGTGACACATACTTTAAGAGAACACTTTGAAGAACTAAGGGGAAATCACAGCTTGAAAAATAAAAAGGACATGCCTTAAAGCTCAATTTCAACGGATTATGAGGCACGTGCGAATTGAACCACAAAGAGGTATCAGGTCACACTTTTCTGAATAACCATCAGCAAGAAAACTACAAACAATAAATGCCGAAGGTGTTGTGGAGAAATGCATACCCTCAACTGCAAGTAGGACATAAGTTGGAAAGGGCCACCAACTAGAACAGAATGGGGGTGCCTTAAAAACGTAAACATTGAGCTACCATATGATCCAGCAGGCCCACTCCTCCACCTATAATCTAAGAAGAGAGAATTGGAAAGACACAGGCAGGCAAATCTGCATTGCACAGTATTACAATATCCAAGATATGGAAGTAACCAAAAAATCCACCAACAGATGGGTGGACAAAGAAGTACTCCTCCATGTACAGATGGAATATTCGCTAGTGAAAAAAATGAAACAATACCATTTGCAGCGCCATAGATGAGTCTAGACGTAATCACGCCACAGGTAGTCAGTGAGAAAGCAAAATACATATATCCTATGATATCACTTTCAGGAGTTACTTAAAAATTGATACCAATGAAGATATTTCCACAGAGAAAGGCAATCACAGTTTCATTAAAAAACTTATGGTTCACCAAATAGAAAGGGATTAGGATTGGATACATTACCATATTGGGGTTAACAGAGATATACAAACCATGTGAAATATATAACCACCAAAGACGTACGGAAGACCAGGAGAAGACTACTCAACATTGTATCATAACCTACATGGGAAAAGGATGCGAGGAAGAAAACATACACGTATATGTGTGAAAGACCCACATCTTGCACACCTATAGCAAACAAACAAATGTAATCAAATCTGCTGGGATAAAAAATAAAAAGTAAATTACAAATATGAACAAGAAGTAATGAGACATAAACTTAAATGGCTTTTTCTTGGCCCATTCCATTCTAATTTACAACCTAGAACACCACTTCCATTAAGCCTGTTTCCCCAGTTACCAAATTTGGTAAAGAAGAAATGCTGCCACCTTGTGGCCGTGTCCGGCAAGAGCAGCTTTAAACTCACAGCTAATGGTTACTTAACATTCACAAGGACTCAGGGCTGTAAAGGACACCTGCCCTAAAAAATTGTGCTGAAGTAGTGAATGGACAAAAAAATTCAAAACAGGCAGATGTTTCAAAAAGAGACTATGAAGAGTTATGTATTACTCACGCTCTTTTAAAAAAAAAAGGAAAATGGATACAAGCTCAACCTCAGGGTGTGTTAGACCCATGCAATCTAATCTACGAAAAGTTTCAACTTACACCAGTCGACAGACCATCAGCAAAAAGTATACGAACAATAAATGCTGAAGGGGTTTTAGAGAACTGTGTACCCTCTACCTGCTGGTGAGACGTAAAGGGGTAACAGCCAATAATGAGAAAAGAAAGGAGCTGTGTTTAGAAGTAAAAATCGAGGTACCATTCAATCCCCAGGCGCACCATTGGACCTCTCACCTGAGAAGACAAGAATCGAGAAGACACAGGCCGCAAAAGCTGCAGTGCAGCCTTATTCACAATAGCCAAGACAGTGAAGCAATCAAAATGTCCAACAACAGGTGAATGGATAAAGAAGAAGTGGTCCATGTACACAATGGAATATCAGCCATGGAAAACAACGAACCATTGCTCTTTGAGGCACCACAAATGAGTCTGCAGATAATCATGAAAGATGAGGTAAGTTGGAAAGCAAAAGACCTGTATTCTATGATATCACTTATAGGCGTTATCTAATAACTGACACAAATGAACATATTTCCACAGAGAAAGACACTCACAGACTTAGAAAATAAAACTATGCTCAACTAAAAGGAAAGGTGGGGGAATGGATAAATTAAGATTACTGTTACTATATGTATACAAACACAAATTATATAAATATCTCAAAAATACCGACCATATAGCAAGGGAGGTCTGCGGAACCCTCTGTAACATTTTACATGGGAAGAGGATCTGTACTTGAATAGACATATATAATGTACAAATGAACCAGATTGTGTTCACCTAGGACAAACAATATTCTAAGCTTTACCCCAATTAAAAAAAAAAAAAATTAAAACCAAGAAGAAATAATGAGACATAAACTTATAGGGCTTTCTCCGTGCACATTCCAATGTAATTTACAACCTAGGAACACGACTTCCAGAAAGGCTCTGCTGCCCTACTACCCAAATTTGGGAATGGAGAAATGCTGCCTGCTTCAGGTCACTTCCCACAACAGGAGCTTTAAAACCATTGCTAAAGGTCACTAAATATTCACAAAACTTGCAGTTCGGTAAATGACACCTGCTCTCTAAAAAGAGTCTCAGGTGGAAAATCGACCAAAAAATTCAAAAGAGGGCAACCTTCCAAGAAGACAATATCAAGAGTTATATTGTACTCCCAATTGTTTCCTTTCTTCAACAGAAAAGAAAACGGCGGTGAAAAATGATGAGTTTTACGAATTTTCAAAGCCATGCAAACCCAAATTACAAAACCCTACCAGCTCACAGCAGCCAGCAGGGCCATTAGCATAAATGCTGCAAACAATACATACTGAAGCGATTGTGGAGAAATGCGTACCCTCGATTCTAAGGGGGACGTGGTAAGTGCCACTAATGAGAACACAAAGAAGGTGCTTTGAAAAGGGAAAAACGATGCTACCAGTCAGTCAATCACACCCACTGCTGGGGCTATCACCTGAGAAAATGAGAATCAAAAAGTCACAGGCTGGCAATCCTGCACTCCAACAATATTTACCATAGCCAACACTTGGAAGCAATGAAAATGTCCATCAACCGAGGAATGCACAAAGAAGAAGTGGTCCACGTACACAGTGGAAAATTACTCCAATAAAAAATAAAAATTAAATTTAAAAATCCAACAAAACTAAGGAGACATCAGCTTGTGTGGGTTTGTCCGGGCACACTCCACTCTAATTTATAACCGAGAAACACCACAGGCCGCAAGGGCTTTTCCCTAGTTACCAGGGTGGGGAACATAGAAAGGCTGCTGCCCTCTGGCAGTTACCTGCAAAAGCAGTTTTAAAGCCTGTGCTAATGGTCATTTCATAGGAATAAGTACTGCAGAAGTGTAAATGAAACCTGCCCTCAAAATGTCTTCAGGGAGGTAATGGCCAAAACATTTCAAAATGTGACACATACTTTAAGAGAACACTTTGAAGAACTGAGGGGAAATCACAGCTTGAAAAATAAAAAGGACATGCCTTAAAGCTCAATTTCAACGGATTATGAGGCACGTGCGAATTCAACCACAAAGAGGTATCAGGTCACACTTTTCAGAATAACCATCAGCAAGAAAACTACAAACAATAAATGCCGAAGGTGTTGTGGAGAAATGCATACCCTCAACTGCAAGTAGGACATAAGTTGGAAAGGGCCACCAACTAGAACAGAATGGGGGTGCCTTAAAAACGTAAACATTGAGCTACCATATGATCCAGCAGGCCCACTCCTCCACCTATAATCTAAGAAGAGAGAATTGGAAAGACACAGGCAGGCAAATCTGCATTGCACAGTATTACAATATCCAAGATATGGAAGTAACCAAAAAGTCCACCAACAGATGGGTGGACAAAGAAGTACTCCTCCATGTACAGATGGAATATTCGCTAGTGAAAAAAATGAAACAATACCATTTGCAGCGCCATAGATGAGTCTAGACGTAATCACGCCACAGGTAGTCAGTGAGAAAGCAAAATACATATATCCTATGATATCACTTTCAGGAGTTACTTAAAAATTGATACCAATGAAGATATTTCCACAGAGAAAGGCAATCACAGTTTCATTAAAAAACTTATGGTTCACCAAATAGAAAGGGATGAGGATTGGATACATTACCATATTGGGGTTAACAGAGATATACAAACCATGTGAAATATATAACCACCAAAGACGTACGGAAGACCAGGAGAAGACTACTCAACATTGTGTCATAACCTACATGGGAAAAGGATGCGAGGAAGAAAAGATACACGTATATGTGTGAAAGACCCACATCTTGCACACCTAGAGCAAACAAACCAATGTAATCAAATCTGCTGGGATAAAAAATAAAAAGTAAATTACAAATATGAACAAGAAGTAATGAGACATAAACTTAAAGGGCTTTTTCCTGGCCCATTCCATTCTAATTTACAACCTAGAACACCACTTCCATTAAGCCTCTGTTTCCCCAGGTACCAAATTTGGTAAAGAAGAAATGCTGCCACCTTGTGGCCGTGTCCTGCAAGAGCAGCTTTAAACTCACAGCTAATGGTTACTTAACATTCACAAGGACTCAGGGCTGTAAAGGACACCTGCCCTAAAAAATTGTGCTGAAGTAGTGAATGGACAAAAAAATTCAAAACAGGCAGATGTTTCAAGAAGAGACTATGAAGAGTTATGTATTACTCACGCTCTTTTTAAAAAAAAGGAAAATGGATACAAGCTCAACCTCAGGGTGTGTTAGACCCATGCAATCTAATCGACGAAAAGTTTCAACTTACACCAGTCGACTGACCATCAGCAAAAAGTATACGAACAATAAATGCTGAAGGGGTTTTAGAGCACTGTGTACCCTCTACCTGCTGGTGAGACGTAAAGGGGTAACAGCCAATAATGAGAAAAGAAAGGAGCTGTGTTTAAAAGTAAAAATGGAGGTACCATTCAATCCAGCAGGCGCACCATTGGATCTCTCACCTGAGAAGACAAGAATCGAGAAGACACAGGCCGCAAAAGCTGCAGTGCAGCCTTATTCACAATAGCCAAGACAGTGAAGCAATCAAAATGTCCAACAACAGGTGAATGGATAAAGAAGAAGTGGTCCATGTACACAATGGAATATTAGCCATGGAAAACAACGAGCCATTGCTCTTTGAGGCACCACAAATGAGTCTGCAGATAATCATGAAAGATGAGGTAAGTTGGAAAGCAAAAGACCTGTATTCTATGATATCACTTATAGGCGTTCTCTAATAACTGACACAAATGAACATATTTCCACAGAGAAAGACACTCACAGACTTAGAAAATAAAACTATGCTCAACTAAAAGGAAAGGTGGGGGAATGGATAAATTAAGATTACTGTTACTATATGTATACAAACACAAATTATATAAATATCTCAAAAATACCGACCATATAGCAAGGGAGGTCTGCGGAACCCTCTGTAACATTTTACATGGGAAGAGGATCTGTACTTGAATAGACATATATAATGTACAAATGAACCAGATTGTGTTCACCTAGGACAAACAATATTCTAAGCTTTACCCCAATTTAAAAAAAAAAATTAAAACCAAGAAGAAATAATGAGACATAAACTTATAGGGCTTTCTCCGTGCACATTCCAATGTAATTTACAACCTAGGAACACGACTTCCAGAAAGGCTCTGCTGCCCTACTACCCAGATTTGGGAATGGAGAAATGCTGCCTGCTCCAGGTCACTTCCCACAACAGGAGCTTAAAAACCATTGCTAAAGGTCACTAAATATTCACAAAACTTGCAGTTCGGTAAATGACACCTGCTCTCTAAAAAGAGTCTCAGGTGGAAAATCGACCAAAAAATTCAAAAGAGGGCAACCTTCCAAGAAGACAATATCAAGAGTTATATTGTACTCCCAATTGTTTCCTTTTTTCAACAGAAAAGAAAACGGCGGTGAAAAATGATGAGTTTTACGAATTTTCAAAGCCATGCAAACCCAAATTACAAAACCCTATCAGCTCACAGCAGCCAGCAGGGCCATTAGCATAAATGCTGCAAACAATAAATACTGAAGCGATTGTGGAGAAATGTGTACCCTCGATTCTAAGGGGGACGTGGTAAGAGCCACTAATGAAAACACAAAGAAGGTGCTTTGAAAAGGGAAACACGGTGCTACCAGTCAGTGAATCACACCCACTGCTGGGCCTATCACCTGAGAAAATGAGAATCAAAAAGTCACAGGCTGGCAATCCTGCACTCCAACAATATTTACCATAGCCAACACTTGGAAGCAATGAAAATGTCCATCAACCGAGGAATGCACAAAGAAGAAGTGGTCCACGTACACAGTGGAAAATTACTCCAATAAAAAATAAAAATTAAATTTAAAAATCCAACAAAACTAAGGAGACATCAGCTTGTGTGGGTTTGTCCGGGCACACTCCACTCTAATTTATAACCGAGAAACACCACAGGCCGCAAGGGCTTTTCCCTAGTTACCAGGGTGGGGAACATAGAAAGGCTGCCGCCCTCTGGCAGTTACCTGCAAAAGCAGTTTTAAAGCCTGTGCTAATGGTCATTTCATAAGAATAAGTACTGCAGAAGTGTAAATGAAACCTGCCCTCAAAATGTCTTCAGGGAGGTAAAGGCCAAAACATTTCAAAATGTGACGCATACTTTAAGAGAACACTTTGAAGAACTAAGGGGGTAATCACAGCTTGAAAAATAAAAAGGACATGCCTTCAAGCTCAATTTCAACGGATTGTGAGGCACATGCGAATTCAACCACAAAGAGGTATCAGCTCACACTTGTCAGAATAACCATCAGCAAGAAAACTACAAACAATAAATGCTGAAGGTGTTGTGGAGAAATGCATACCCTCAACTTCAAATGGGACATAAATTGGAAAGGGCCACGAAGTAGAACAGAATTTGGATGCCTTAAAAACGTAAACATTGAGCTACCATATGATCCAGCAGGCCCACTCCTCCACCTATAATCTAAGAAGAGAGAATTGGAAAGACACAGGCAGGCAAATCTGCATTGCACAGTATTACAATAGCCAAGATATGGAAGTAACCAAAAAGTCCACCAACAGATGGGTGGACAAAGAAGTACTCCTCCATGTACAGATGGAATATTCGCTAGTGAAAAAAATGAAACAATACCATTTGCAGCGCCATAGATGAGTCTAGACGTAATCACGCCACGTGTAGTCAGTGAGAAAGCAAAATACATATATCCTATGATATCACTTTCAGGAGTTACTTAAAAATTGATACCAATGAAGATATTTCCACAGAGAAAGGCAATCACAGTTTCATTAAAAAACTTATGGTTCACCAAATAGAAAGGGATGAGGATTGGATACATTACCATATTGGGGTTAACAGAGATATACAAACCATGTGAAATATATAACCACCAAAGACGTACGGAAGACCAGGAGAAGACTACTCAACATTGTGTCATAACCTACATGGGAAAAGGATGCGAGGAAGAAAAGATACACGTATATGTGGGAAAGACCCACATCTTGCACACCTAGAGCAAACAAACCAATGTAATCAAATCAGCTGGGATAAAAAATAAAAAGTAAATTACAAACATGAACAAGAAGTAATGAGACATAAACTTAAAGGGCTTTTTCCTGGCCCATTCCATTGTAATTTACAACCTAGAACACCACTTCCATTAAGCCTCTGTTTACCCAGTTACCAAATTTGGTAAAGAAGAAATGCTGCCACCTTGTGACCGTGTCCTGCAAGAGCAGATTTAAACTCACAGCTAAAGGTTACTTAACATTCACAAGGACTCAGGGCTGTAAAGGACACCTGCTCTAAAAAATTGTGCTGAAGTAGTGAATGGACAAAAAAATTCAAAACAGGCAGATGTTTAAAGAAGAGAGTATGAAGAGTTATGTATTACTCACGCTCTTTTAAAAAAAAAGGAAAACGGATACAAGCTCAACCTCAGGGTGTGTTAGACCCATGCAATCTAATCTACGAAAAGTTTCAACTTACACCAGTCGACTGACCATCAGCAAAAAGTATACGAACAATAAATGCTGAAGGGGTTTTAGATAACTGTGTACCCTCTACCTGCTGGTGAGACGTAAAGGGGTAACAGCCAATAATGAGAAAAGAAAGGAGCTGTGTTTAGAAGTAAAAATAAAGGTACCATTCAATCCCCAGGCGCACCATTGGACCTCTCACCTGAGAAGACAAGAATCGAGAAGACACAGGCCGCAAAAGCTGCAGTGCAGCCTTATTCACAATAGCCAAGACAGTGAAGCAATCAAAATGTCCAACAACAGGTGAATGGATAAAGAAGAAGTGGTCCATGTACACAATGGAATATTAGCCATGGAAAACAACGAACCATTGCTCTTTGAGGCACCCCAAATGAGTCTGCAGATAATCATGAAAGATGAGGTAAGTTGGAAAGCAAAAGACCTGTATTCTATGATATCACTTATAGGCGTTATCTAATAACTGACACAAATGTACATATTTCCACAGAGAAAGACACTCACAGACTTAGAAAACAAACTATGCTCAACTAAAAGGAAAGGTGGGGGGAATGGATAAATTAAGATTAGTGTTACTATATGTATACAAAGACATATTATCTATATATCTCAAAAAGACCGACCAGATAGCAAGGGAAGTCTGCGGAACCTTCTGTAACATTTTACATGGGAAGAGGATCTGTAGTTGAATAGATATATATAATGTACAAATGAACCAGATTGTGTACACCTAGGACAAACAATATTCTAAGCTTTACCCCAATTAAAAAAAAAATTTAAAACCAAGAAGAAATAATGAGACATAAACTTATGGGGCTTTCTCCATGCACATTCCAATGTAATTTACAACCTAGGAACACGACTTCCAGAAAGGCTCTGCTGCCCTACTACCCAGATTTGGGAATGGAGAAATGCTGCCTGCTTCAGGTCACTTCCCAAAACAGGAGCTTTAAAACCATTGCTAAAGGTCACTAAATATTCACAAAACTTGCAGTTCGGTAAATGACACCTGCTCTCTAAAAAAAGTCTCAGGTGGAAAATAGACCAAAAAATTCAAAAGAGGGCAACCTTCCAAGAAGACAATATCAAGAGTTAGATTGTACTCCCAATTGTTTCCTTTTTTTAACTGAAAAGAAAACGGCGGTGAAAAATGATGAGTTTTACGAATTTTCAAAGCCATGCAAACCCAAATTACAAAACCCTATCAGCTCACAGCAGCCAGTAGGGCCATCAGCATAAATGCTGCAAACAATAAATGCTGAAGCGATTGTGGAGAAATGCGTACCCTCGATTCTGAGGGGGATGTGGTAAGTGCCACTAATGAGAACACAAAGAAGGTACTTTGAAAAGGGAAAAATGGTGCTACCAGTCAGTCAATCACAACCACTGCTGGGCCTATCACCTGAGAAAATGAGAATCAAAAAGTCACAGGCTGGCAATCCTGCACTCCAACAATATTTACCATAGCCAACACTTGGAAGCAATGAAAATGTCCATCAACCGAGGAATGCACAAAGTAGCCGTAGTCCACGTACAGAGTGGAAAATTATTCCAATAAATAAAAATTAAAATTAAAAATCCAACAAAAGTAAGGAGACATCAGCTTGTGTGGGTTGGTCTGGGCACACACCACTCTAATTTATAATCCAGAAACACCACAGGCCGCAAGGGCTTTTCCCTAGATACCAGGGTGGGGAACATAGAAAGGCTGCCGCCCTCTCGCAGTTACCTGAAAAAGCAGCTTTAAAGCCTGTGCTAATGGTCATTTCATAGGAACAAGTACTGCAGAACTGTAAGTGAAACCTGCCCTCAAAATGTCTTCAGGGAGGTAATGGCCAAAACATTTCAAAATGTGACACATACTTTAAGAGAACACTTTGAAGAACTAAGGGGTAATCACAGCTTGAAAAATAAAAAGGACATGCCTTCAAGCTCAATTTCAATGGATTATGAGGCACGTGCGAATTCAGCCACAAAGAGGTATCAGATCACACTTGTCAGAATAACCATCAGCAAGAAAACTACAAACAATAAATGCTGAAGGTGTTGTAGAGAAATGCAAACACTCAACTTCAAGGGGGACGTAACTTGGAAAGGGTCACGAACTAGAACAGAATGGGGGTGCCTTAAAAACGTAAACATTGAGCTACCATATGATCCAGCAGGCCCACTCCTCCACCTATAATCTAAGAAGAGAGAATTGGAAAGACACAGGCAGGCAAATCTGCCTTGCACAGTATTACAATAGCCAAGATATGGAAGTAACCAAAAACTCCACCAACAGATGGGTGGACAAAGAAGTACTCCTCCATGTACAGATGGAATATTCGCTAGTCAAAAAAATGAAACAATGCCATCTGCAGCGCCATAGATGAGTGTAGACGTAACCACGCCACGTGTAGTCAGTGAGAAAGCAAAATACATATATCCTATGATATCACTTTCAGGAGTTACTTAAAAATTGATACCAATGAAGCTATTTCCACAGAGAAAGGCAATCACAGATTCATTAAAAAACTTATGGTTCACCAAATAGAAAGGGATGAGGATTGGATACATTACCATATTGGGGTTAACAGAGATATACAAACCATGTAAAATATATAACCACCAAAGACGTACGGAAGACCAGGAGAAGACTACTCAACATTGTGTCATAACCTACATGGGAAAAGGATGCGAGGAAGAAAAGATACATGTATATGTGTGAAAGACCCACATCTTGCACACCTAGAGCAAACAAACCAATGTAATCAAATCTGTTGGGATAAAAAATAAAAAGTAAATTACAAACATGAACAAGAAGTAATGAGACATAAACTTAAAGGGCTTTTTCCTGGCCCATTCCATTCTAATTTACAACCTAGAACACCACTTCCATTAAGCCTCTGTTTCCCCAGGTACCAAATTTGGTAAAGAAGAAATGCTGCCACCTTGTGGCCGTGTCCGGCAAGAGCAGCTTTAAACTCACAGCTAATGGTTACTTAACATTCACAAGGACTCAGGGCTGTAAAGGACACCTGCCCTAAAAAATTGTGCTGAAGTAGTGAATGGACAAAAAAATTCAAAACAGGCAGATGTTTCAAGAAGAGACTATGAAGAGTTATGTATTACTCACGCTCTTTTAAAAAAAAAGGAAAATGGATACAAGCTCAACCTCAGGGTGTGATAGACCCATGCAATCTAATCTACGAAAAGTTTCAACTTACACCAGTCGACTGACCATCAGCAAAAAGTATACGAACAATAAATGCTGAAGGGGTTTTAGAGCACTGTGTACCCTCTACCTGCTGGTGAGACGTAAAGGGGTAACAGCCAATAATGAGAAAAGAAAGGAGCTGTGTTTAAAAGTAAAAATGGAGGTACCATTCAATCCAGCAGGCGCACCATTTGATCTCTCACCTGAGAAGACAAGAATCGAGAAGACACAGGCCGCAAAAGCTGCAGTGCAGCCTTATTCACAATAGCCAAGACAGTGAAGCAATCAAAATGTCCAACAACAGGTGAATGGATAAAGAAGAAGTGGTCCATGTACACAATGGAATATTAGCCATGGAAAACAACGAACCATTGCTCTTTGAGGCACCACAAATGAGTCTGCAGATAATCATGAAAGATGAGGTAAGTTGGAAAGCAAAAGACCTGTATTCTATGATATCACTTATAGGCGTTCTCTAATAACTGACACAAATGAACATATTTCCACAGAGAAAGACACTCACAGACTTAGAAAATAAAACTATGCTCAACTAAAAGGAAAGGTGGGGGAATGGATAAATTAAGATTACTGTTACTATATGTATACAAACACAAATTATATAAATATCTCAAAAATACCGACCATATAGCAAGGGAGGTCTGCGGAACCCTCTGTAACATTTTACATGGGAAGAGGATCTGTACTTGAATAGACATATATAATGTACAAATGAACCAGATTGTGTTCACCTAGGACAAACAATATTCTAAGCTTTACCCAAATTAAAAAAAAAATTAAAACCAAGAAGAAATAATGAGACATAAACTTATAGGGCTTTCTCCGTGCACATTCCAATGTAATTTACAACCTAGGAACACGACTTCCAGAAAGGCTCTGCTGCCCTACTACCCAGATTTGGGAATGGAGAAATGCTGCCTGCTTCAGGTCACTTCCCACAACAGGAGCTTTAAAACCATTGCTAAAGGTCACTAAATATTCACAAAACTTGCAGTTCGGTAAATGACACCTGCTCTCTAAAAAGAGTCTCAGGTGGAAAATCGACCAAAAAATTCAAAAGAGGGCAACCTTCCAAGAAGACAATATCAAGAGTTATATTGTACTCCCAATTGTTTCCTTTTTTTAACAGAAAAGAAAACGGCAGGAAAAATGATGAGTTTTACGAATTTTCAAAGACATGCAAACCCAAATTACAAAAACCTATGAGCTCACAGCAGCCAGAAGGGCCATTAGCATAAATGCTGCAAACAATAAATGCTGAAGCGATTGTGGAGAAATGCGTACCCTCGATTCTGAGGGGGACGTGGTAAGTGCCACTAATGAGAACACAAAGAAGGTACTTTGAAAAGGGAAAAACGATGCTACCAGTCAGTCAATCACACCCACTGCTGGGGCTATCACCTGAGAAAATGAGAATCAAAAAGTCACAGGCTGGCAATCCTGCACTCCAACAATATTTACCATAGCCAACACTTGGAAGCAATGAAAATGTCCATCAACCGAGGAATGCACAAAGAAGAAGTGGTCCACGTACACAGTGGAAAATTACTCCAATAAAAAATAAAAATTAAATTTAAAAATCCAACAAAACTAAGGAGACATCAGCTTGTGTGGGTTTGTCCGGGCACACTCCACTCTAATTTATAACCGAGAAACACCACAGGCCGCAAGGGCTTTTCCCTAGTTACCAGGGTGGGGAACATAGAAAGGCTGCTGCCCTCTGGCAGTTACCTGCAAAAGCAGTTTTAAAGCCTGTGCTAATGGTCATTTCATAGGAATAAGTACTGCAGAAGTGTAAATGAAACCTGCCCTCAAAATGTCTTCAGGGAGGTAATGGCCAAAACATTTCAAAATGTGACACATACTTTAAGAGAACACTTTGAAGAACTAAGGGGAAATCACAGCTTGAAAAATAAAAAGGACATGCCTTAAAGCTCAATTTCAACGGATTATGAGGCACGTGCGAATTGAACCACAAAGAGGTATCAGGTCACACTTTTCTGAATAACCATCAGCAAGAAAACTACAAACAATAAATGCCGAAGGTGTTGTGGAGAAATGCATACCCTCAACTGCAAGTAGGACATAAGTTGGAAAGGGCCACCAACTAGAACAGAATGGGGGTGCCTTAAAAACGTAAACATTGAGCTACCATATGATCCAGCAGGCCCACTCCTCCACCTATAATCTAAGAAGAGAGAATTGGAAAGACACAGGCAGGCAAATCTGCATTGCACAGTATTACAATATCCAAGATATGGAAGTAACCAAAAAATCCACCAACAGATGGGTGGACAAAGAAGTACTCCTCCATGTACAGATGGAATATTCGCTAGTGAAAAAAATGAAACAATACCATTTGCAGCGCCATAGATGAGTCTAGACGTAATCACGCCACAGGTAGTCAGTGAGAAAGCAAAATACATATATCCTATGATATCACTTTCAGGAGTTACTTAAAAATTGATACCAATGAAGATATTTCCACAGAGAAAGGCAATCACAGTTTCATTAAAAAACTTATGGTTCACCAAATAGAAAGGGATTAGGATTGGATACATTACCATATTGGGGTTAACAGAGATATACAAACCATGTGAAATATATAACCACCAAAGACGTACGGAAGACCAGGAGAAGACTACTCAACATTGTATCATAACCTACATGGGAAAAGGATGCGAGGAAGAAAACATACACGTATATGTGTGAAAGACCCACATCTTGCACACCTATAGCAAACAAACAAATGTAATCAAATCTGCTGGGATAAAAAATAAAAAGTAAATTACAAATATGAACAAGAAGTAATGAGACATAAACTTAAATGGCTTTTTCTTGGCCCATTCCATTCTAATTTACAACCTAGAACACCACTTCCATTAAGCCTGTTTCCCCAGTTACCAAATTTGGTAAAGAAGAAATGCTGCCACCTTGTGGCCGTGTCCGGCAAGAGCAGCTTTAAACTCACAGCTAATGGTTACTTAACATTCACAAGGACTCAGGGCTGTAAAGGACACCTGCCCTAAAAAATTGTGCTGAAGTAGTGAATGGACAAAAAAATTCAAAACAGGCAGATGTTTCAAGAAGAGACTATGAAGAGTTATGTATTACTCACGCTCTTTTAAAAAAAAAAGGAAAATGGATACAAGCTCAACCTCAGGGTGTGTTAGACCCATGCAATCTAATCTACGAAAAGTTTCAACTTACACCAGTCGACAGACCATCAGCAAAAAGTATACGAACAATAAATGCTGAAGGGGTTTTAGAGAACTGTGTACCCTCTACCTGCTGGTGAGACGTAAAGGGGTAACAGCCAATAATGAGAAAAGAAAGGAGCTGTGTTTAGAAGTAAAAATCGAGGTACCATTCAATCCCCAGGCGCACCATTGGACCTCTCACCTGAGAAGACAAGAATCGAGAAGACACAGGCCGCAAAAGCTGCAGTGCAGCCTTATTCACAATAGCCAAGACAGTGAAGCAATCAAAATGTCCAACAACAGGTGAATGGATAAAGAAGAAGTGGTCCATGTACACAATGGAATATCAGCCATGGAAAACAACGAACCATTGCTCTTTGAGGCACCACAAATGAGTCTGCAGATAATCATGAAAGATGAGGTAAGTTGGAAAGCAAAAGACCTGTATTCTATGATATCACTTATAGGCGTTCTCTAATAACTGACACAAATGAACATATTTCCACAGAGAAAGACACTCACAGACTTAGAAAATAAAACTATGCTCAACTAAAAGGAAAGGTGGGGGAATGGATAAATTAAGATTACTGTTACTATATGTATACAAACACAAATTATATAAATATCTCAAAAATACCGACCATATAGCAAGGGAGGTCTGCGGAACCCTCTGTAACATTTTACATGGGAAGAGGATCTGTACTTGAATAGACATATATAATGTACAAATGAACCAGATTGTGTTCACCTAGGACAAACAATATTCTAAGCTTTACCCCAATTAAAAAAAAAAAAAATTAAAACCAAGAAGAAATAATGAGACATAAACTTATAGGGCTTTCTCCGTGCACATTCCAATGTAATTTACAACCTAGGAACACGACTTCCAGAAAGGCTCTGCTGCCCTACTACCCAGATTTGGGAATGGAGAAATGCTGCCTGCTTCAGGTCACTTCCCACAACAGGAGCTTTAAAACCATTGCTAAAGGTCACTAAATATTCACAAAACTTGCAGTTCGGTAAATGACACCTGCTCTCTAAAAAGAGTCTCAGGTGGAAAATCGACCAAAAAATTCAAAAGAGGGCAACCTTCCAAGAAGACAATATCAAGAGTTATATTGTACTCCCAATTGTTTCCTTTCTTCAACAGAAAAGAAAACGGCGGTGAAAAATGATGAGTTTTACGAATTTTCAAAGCCATGCAAACCCAAATTACAAAACCCTACCAGCTCACAGCAGCCAGCAGGGCCATTAGCATAAATGCTGCAAACAATACATACTGAAGCGATTGTGGAGAAATGCGTACCCTCGATTCTAAGGGGGACGTGGTAAGTGCCACTAATGAGAACACAAAGAAGGTGCTTTGAAAAGGGAAAAACGATGCTACCAGTCAGTCAATCACACCCACTGCTGGGGCTATCACCTGAGAAAATGAGAATCAAAAAGTCACAGGCTGGCAATCCTGCACTCCAACAATATTTACCATAGCCAACACTTGGAAGCAATGAAAATGTCCATCAACCGAGGAATGCACAAAGAAGAAGTGGTCCACGTACACAGTGGAAAATTACTCCAATAAAAAATAAAAATTAAATTTAAAAATCCAACAAAACTAAGGAGACATCAGCTTGTGTGGGTTTGTCCGGGCACACTCCACTCTAATTTATAACCGAGAAACACCACAGGCCGCAAGGGCTTTTCCCTAGTTACCAGGGTGGGGAACATAGAAAGGCTGCTGCCCTCTGGCAGTTACCTGCAAAAGCAGTTTTAAAGCCTGTGCTAATGGTCATTTCATAGGAATAAGTACTGCAGAAGTGTAAATGAAACCTGCCCTCAAAATGTCTTCAGGGAGGTAATGGCCAAAACATTTCAAAATGTGACACATACTTTAAGAGAACACTTTGAAGAACTGAGGGGAAATCACAGCTTGAAAAATAAAAAGGACATGCCTTAAAGCTCAATTTCAACGGATTATGAGGCACGTGCGAATTCAACCACAAAGAGGTATCAGGTCACACTTTTCAGAATAACCATCAGCAAGAAAACTACAAACAATAAATGCCGAAGGTGTTGTGGAGAAATGCATACCCTCAACTGCAAGTAGGACATAAGTTGGAAAGGGCCACCAACTAGAACAGAATGGGGGTGCCTTAAAAACGTAAACATTGAGCTACCATATGATCCAGCAGGCCCACTCCTCCACCTATAATCTAAGAAGAGAGAATTGGAAAGACACAGGCAGGCAAATCTGCATTGCACAGTATTACAATATCCAAGATATGGAAGTAACCAAAAAGTCCACCAACAGATGGGTGGACAAAGAAGTACTCCTCCATGTACAGATGGAATATTCGCTAGTGAAAAAAATGAAACAATACCATTTGCAGCGCCATAGATGAGTCTAGACGTAATCACGCCACAGGTAGTCAGTGAGAAAGCAAAATACATATATCCTATGATATCACTTTCAGGAGTTACTTAAAAATTGATACCAATGAAGATATTTCCACAGAGAAAGGCAATCACAGTTTCATTAAAAAACTTATGGTTCACCAAATAGAAAGGGATGAGGATTGGATACATTACCATATTGGGGTTAACAGAGATATACAAACCATGTGAAATATATAACCACCAAAGACGTACGGAAGACCAGGAGAAGACTACTCAACATTGTGTCATAACCTACATGGGAAAAGGATGCGAGGAAGAAAAGATACACGTATATGTGTGAAAGACCCACATCTTGCACACCTAGAGCAAACAAACCAATGTAATCAAATCTGCTGGGATAAAAAATAAAAAGTAAATTACAAATATGAACAAGAAGTAATGAGACATAAACTTAAAGGGCTTTTTCCTGGCCCATTCCATTCTAATTTACAACCTAGAACACCACTTCCATTAAGCCTCTGTTTCCCCAGGTACCAAATTTGGTAAAGAAGAAATGCTGCCACCTTGTGGCCGTGTCCTGCAAGAGCAGCTTTAAACTCACAGCTAATGGTTACTTAACATTCACAAGGACTCAGGGCTGTAAAGGACACCTGCCCTAAAAAATTGTGCTGAAGTAGTGAATGGACAAAAAAATTCTAAACAGGCAGATGTTTCAAGAAGAGACTATGAAGAGTTATGTATTACTCACGCTCTTTTTAAAAAAAAGGAAAATGGATACAAGCTCAACCTCAGGGTGTGTTAGACCCATGCAATCTAATCTACGAAAAGTTTCAACTTACACCAGTCGACTGACCATCAGCAAAAAGTATACGAACAATAAATGCTGAAGGGGTTTTAGAGCACTGTGTACCCTCTACCTGCTGGTGAGACGTAAAGGGGTAACAGCCAATAATGAGAAAAGAAAGGAGCTGTGTTTAAAAGTAAAAATGGAGGTACCATTCAATCCAGCAGGCGCACCATTGGATCTCTCACCTGAGAAGACAAGAATCGAGAAGACACAGGCCGCAAAAGCTGCAGTGCAGCCTTATTCACAATAGCCAAGACAGTGAAGCAATCAAAATGTCCAACAACAGGTGAATGGATAAAGAAGAAGTGGTCCATGTACACAATGGAATATTAGCCATGGAAAACAACGAACCATTGCTCTTTGAGGCACCACAAATGAGTCTGCAGATAATCATGAAAGATGAGGTAAGTTGGAAAGCAAAAGACCTGTATTCTATGATATCACTTATAGGCGTTCTCTAATAACTGACACAAATGAACATATTTCCACAGAGAAAGACACTCACAGACTTAGAAAATAAAACTATGCTCAACTAAAAGGAAAGGTGGGGGAATGGATAAATTAAGATTACTGTTACTATATGTATACAAACACAAATTATATAAATATCTCAAAAATACCGACCATATAGCAAGGGAGGTCTGCGGAACCCTCTGTAACATTTTACATGGGAAGAGGATCTGTACTTGAATAGACATATATAATGTACAAATGAACCAGATTGTGTTCACCTAGGACAAACAATATTCTAAGCTTTACCCCAATTTAAAAAAAAAAATTAAAACCAAGAAGAAATAATGAGACATAAACTTATAGGGCTTTCTCCGTGCACATTCCAATGTAATTTACAACCTAGGAACACGACTTCCAGAAAGGCTCTGCTGCCCTACTACCCAGATTTGGGAATGGAGAAATGCTGCCTGCTCCAGGTCACTTCCCACAACAGGAGCTTAAAAACCATTGCTAAAGGTCACTAAATATTCACAAAACTTGCAGTTCGGTAAATGACACCTGCTCTCTAAAAAGAGTCTCAGGTGGAAAATCGACCAAAAAATTCAAAAGAGGGCAACCTTCCAAGAAGACAATATCAAGAGTTATATTGTACTCCCAATTGTTTCCTTTTTTCAACAGAAAAGAAAACGGCGGTGAAAAATGATGAGTTTTACGAATTTTCAAAGCCATGCAAACCCAAATTACAAAACCCTACCAGCTCACAGCAGCCAGCAGGGCCATTAGCATAAATGCTGCAAACAATACATACTGAAGCGATTGTGGAGAAATGCGTACCCTCGATTCTAAGGGGACGTGGTAAGTGCCACTAATGAGAACACAAAGAAGGTGCTTTGAAAAGGGAAAAACGATGCTACCAGTCAGTCAATCACACCCACTGCTGGGGCTATCACCTGAGAAAATGAGAATCAAAAAGTCACAGGCTGGCAATCCTGCACTCCAACAATATTTACCATAGCCAACACTTGGAAGCAATGAAAATGTCCATCAACCGAGGAATACACAAAGAAGAAGTGGTCCACGTACACAGTGGAAAATTACTCCAATAAAAAATAAAAATTAAATTTAAAAATCCAACAAAACTAAGGAGACATCAGCTTGTGTGGGTTGGTCCGGGCACACTCCACTCTAATTTATAACCGAGAAACACCACAGGCCGCAAGGGCTTTTCCCTAGTTACCAGGGTGGGGAACATAGAAAGGCTGCTGCCCTCTGGCAGTTACCTGCAAAAGCAGTTTTAAAGCCTGTGCTAATGGTCATTTCATAGGAATAAGTACTGCAGAAGTGTAAATGAAACCTGCCCTCAAAATGTCTTCAGGGAGGTAATGGCCAAAACATTTCAAAATGTGACACATACTTTAAGAGAACACTTTGAAGAACTGAGGGGAAATCACAGCTTGAAAAATAAAAAGGACATGCCTTAAAGCTCAATTTCAACGGATTATGAGGCACGTGCGAATTCAACCACAAAGAGGTATCAGGTCACACTTTTCAGAATAACCATCAGCAAGAAAACTACAAACAATAAATGCCGAAGGTGTTGTGGAGAAATGCATACCCTCAACTGCAAGTAGGACATAAGTTGGAAAGGGCCACCAACTAGAACAGAATGGGGGTGCCTTAAAAACGTAAACATTGAGCTACCATATGATCCAGCAGGCCCACTCCTCCACCTATAATCTAAGAAGAGAGAATTGGAAAGACACAGGCAGGCAAATCTGCATTGCACAGTATTACAATATCCAAGATATGGAAGTAACCAAAAAGTCCACCAACAGATGGGTGGACAAAGAAGTACTCCTCCATGTACAGATGGAATATTCGCTAGTGAAAAAAATGAAACAATACCATTTGCAGCGCCATAGATGAGTCTAGACGTAATCACGCCACAGGTAGTCAGTGAGAAAGCAAAATACATATATCCTATGATATCACTTTCAGGAGTTACTTAAAAATTGATACCAATGAAGATATTTCCACAGAGAAAGGCAATCACAGTTTCATTAAAAAACTTATGGTTCACCAAATAGAAAGGGATGAGGATTGGATACATTACCATATTGGGGTTAACAGAGATATACAAACCATGTGAAATATATAACCACCAAAGACGTACGGAAGACCAGGAGAAGACTACTCAACATTGTGTCATAACCTACATGGGAAAAGGATGCGAGGAAGAAAAGATACACGTATATGTGTGAAAGACCCACATCTTGCACACCTAGAGCAAACAAACCAATGTAATCAAATCTACTGGGATAAAAAATAAAAAGTAAATTACAAATATGAACAAGAAGTAATGAGACATAAACTTAAAGGGCTTTTTCCTGGCCCATTCCATTCTAATTTACAACCTAGAACACCACTTCCATTAAGCCTCTGTTTCCCCAGGTACCATATTTGGTAAAGAAGAAATGCTGCCACCTTGTGGCCGTGTCCTGCAAGAGCAGCTTTAAACTCACAGCTAATGGTTACTTAACATTCACAAGGACTCAGGGCTGTAAAGGACACCTGCCCTAAAAAATTGTGCTGAAGTAGTGAATGGACAAAAAAATTCAAAACAGGCAGATGTTTCAAGAAGAGACTATGAAGAGTTATGTATTACTCACGCTCTTTTTAAAAAAAAGGAAAATGGATACAAGCTCAACCTCAGGGTGTGTTAGACCCATGCAATCTAATCTACGAAAAGTTTCAACTTACACCAGTCGACTGACCATCAGCAAAAAGTATACGAACAATAAATGCTGAAGGGGTTTTAGAGCACTGTGTACCCTCTACCTGCTGGTGAGACGTAAAGGGGTAACAGCCAATAATGAGAAAAGAAAGGAGCTGTGTTTAAAAGTAAAAATGGAGGTACCATTCAATCCAGCAGGCGCACCATTGGATCTCTCACCTGAGAAGACAAGAATCGAGAAGACACAGGCCGCAAAAGCTGCAGTGCAGCCTTATTCACAATAGCCAAGACAGTGAAGCAATCAAAATGTCCAACAACAGGTGAATGGATAAAGAAGAAGTGGTCCATGTACACAATGGAATATTAGCCATGGAAAACAACGAACCATTGCTCTTTGAGGCACCACAAATGAGTCTGCAGATAATCATGAAAGATGAGGTAAGTTGGAAAGCAAAAGACCTGTATTCTATGATATCACTTATAGGCGTTCTCTAATAACTGACACAAATGAACATATTTCCACAGAGAAAGACACTCACAGACTTAGAAAATAAAACTATGCTCAACTAAAAGGAAAGGTGGGGGAATGGATAAATTAAGATTACTGTTACTATATGTATACAAACACAAATTATATAAATATCTCAAAAATACCGACCATATAGCAAGGGAGGTCTGCGGAACCCTCTGTAACATTTTACATGGGAAGAGGATCTGTACTTGAATAGACATATATAATGTACAAATGAACCAGATTGTGTTCACCTAGGACAAACAATATTCTAAGCTTTACCCCAATTTAAAAAAAAAAATTAAAACCAAGAAGAAATAATGAGACATAAACTTATAGGGCTTCCTCCGTGCACATTCCAATGTAATTTACAACCTAGGAACACGACTTCCAGAAAGGCTCTGCTGCCCTACTACCCAGATTTGGGAATGGAGAAATGCTGCCTGCTCCAGGTCACTTCCCACAACAGGAGCTTAAAAACCATTGCTAAAGGTCACTAAATATTCACAAAACTTGCAGTTCGGTAAATGACACCTGCTCTCTAAAAAGAGTCTCAGGTGGAAAATCGACCAAAAAATTCAAAAGAGGGCAACCTTCCAAGAAGACAATATCAAGAGTTATATTGTACTCCCAATTGTTTCCTTTTTTCAACAGAAAAGAAAACGGCGGTGAAAAATGATGAGTTTTACGAATTTTCAAAGCCATGCAAACCCAAATTACAAAACCCTACCAGCTCACAGCAGCCAGCAGGGCCATTAGCATAAATGCTGCAAACAATACATACTGAAGCGATTGTGGAGAAATGCGTACCCTCGATTCTAAGGGGACGTGGTAAGTGCCACTAATGAGAACACAAAGAAGGTGCTTTGAAAAGGGAAAAACGATGCTACCAGTCAGTCAATCACACCCACTGCTGGGGCTATCACCTGAGAAAATGAGAATCAAAAAGTCACAGGCTGGCAATCCTGCACTCCAACAATATTTACCATAGCCAACACTTGGAAGCAATGAAAATGTCCATCAACCGAGGAATGCACAAAGAGGAAGTGGTCCACGTACACAGTGGAAAATTACTCCAATAAAAAATAAAAATTAAATTTAAAAATCCAACAAAACTAAGGAGACATCAGCTTGTGTGGGTTTGTCCGGGCACACTCCACTCTAATTTATAACCGAGAAACACCACCGGCCGCAAGGGCTTTTCCTTAGTTACCAGGGTGGGGAACATAGAAAGGCTGCTGCCCTCTGGCAGTTACCTGCAAAAGCAGTTTTAAAGCCTGTGCTAATGGTCATTTCATAGGAATAAGTACTGCAGAAGTGTAAATGAAACCTGCCCTCAAAATGTCTTCAGGGAGGTAATGGCCAAAACATTTCAAAATGTGACACATACTTTAAGAGAACACTTTGAAGAACTGAGGGGAAATCACAGCTTGAAAAATAAAAAGGACATGCCTTAAAGCTCAATTTCAACGGATTATGAGGCACGTGCGAATTCAACCACAAAGAGGTATCAGGTCACACTTTTCAGAATAACCATCAGCAAGAAAACTACAAACAATAAATGCCGAAGGTGTTGTGGAGAAATGCATACCCTCAACTGCAAGTAGGACATAAGTTGGAAAGGGCCACCAACTAGAACAGAATGGGGGTGCCTTAAAAACGTAAACATTGAGCTACCATATGATCCAGCAGGCCCACTCCTCCACCTATAATCTAAGAAGAGAGAATTGGAAAGACACAGGCAGGCAAATCTGCATTGCACAGTATTACAATATCCAAGATATGGAAGTAACCAAAAAGTCCACCAACAGATGGGTGGACAAAGAAGTACTCCTCCATGTACAGATGGAATATTCGCTAGTGAAAAAAAGGAAACAATACCATTTGCAGCGCCATAGATGAGTCTAGACGTAATCACGCCACAGGTAGTCAGTGAGAAAGCAAAATACATATATCCTATGATATCACTTTCAGGAGTTACTTAAAAATTGATACCAATGAAGATATTTCCACAGAGAAAGGCAATCACAGTTTCATTAAAAAACTTATGGTTCACCAAATAGAAAGGGATGAGGATTGGATACATTACCATATTGGGGTTAACAGAGATATACAAACCATGTGAAATATATAACCACCAAAGACGTACGGAAGACCAGGAGAAGACTACTCAACATTGTGTCATAACCTACATGGTAAAAGGATGCGAGGAAGAAAAGATACACGTATATGTGTGAAAGACCCACATCTTGCACACCTAGAGCAAACAAACCAATTTAATCAAATCTACTGGTATAAAAAATAAAAAGTAAATTACAAATATGAACAAGAAGTAATGAGACATAAACTTAAAGGGCTTTTTCCTGGCCCATTCCATTCTAATTTACAACCTAGAACACCACTTCCATTAAGCCTCTGTTTCCCCAGGTACCAAATTTGGTAAAGAAGAAATGCTGCCACCTTGTGGCCGTGTCCTGCAAGAGCAGCTTTAAACTCACAGCTAATGGTTACTTAACATTCACAAGGACTCAGGGCTGTAAAGGACACCTGCCCTAAAAAATTGTGCTGAAGTAGTGAATGGACAAAAAAATTCAAAACAGGCAGATGTTTCAAGAAGAGACTATGAAGAGTTATGTATTACTCACGCTCTTTTTAAAAAAAAGGAAAATGGATACAAGCTCAACCTCAGGGTGTGTTAGACCCATGCAATCTAATCTACGAAAAGTTTCAACTTACACCAGTCGACTGACCATCAGCAAAAAGTATACGAACAATAAATGCTGAAGGGGTTTTAGAGCACTGTGTACCCTCTACCTGCTGGTGAGACGTAAAGGGGTAACAGCCAATAATGAGAAAAGAAAGGAGCTGTGTTTAAAAGTAAAAATGGAGGTACCATTCAATCCAGCAGGCGCACCATTGGATCTCTCACCTGAGAAGACAAGAATCGAGAAGACACAGGCCGCAAAAGCTGCAGTGCAGCCTTATTCACAATAGCCAAGACAGTGAAGCAATCAAAATGTCCAACAACAGGTGAATGGATAAAGAAGAAGTGGTCCATGTACACAATGGAATATTAGCCATGGAAAACAACGAACCATTGCTCTTTGAGGCACCACAAATGAGTCTGCAGATAATCATGAAAGATGAGGTAAGTTGGAAAGCAAAAGACCTGTATTCTATGATATCACTTATAGGCGTTCTCTAATAACTGACACAAATGAACATATTTCCACAGAGAAAGACACTCACAGACTTAGAAAATAAAACTATGCTCAACTAAAAGGAAAGGTGGGGGAATGGATAAATTAAGATTACTGTTACTATATGTATACAAACACAAATTATATAAATATCTCAAAAATACCGACCATATAGCAAGGGAGGTCTGCGGAACCCTCTGTAACATTTTACATGGGAAGAGGATCTGTACTTGAATAGACATATATAATGTACAAATGAACCAGATTGTGTTCACCTAGGACAAACAATATTCTAAGCTTTACCCCAATTTAAAAAAAAAAATTAAAACCAAGAAGAAATAATGAGACATAAACTTATAGGGCTTCCTCCGTGCACATTCCAATGTAATTTACAACCTAGGAACACGACTTCCAGAAAGGCTCTGCTGCCCTACTACCCAGATTTGGGAATGGAGAAATGCTGCCTGCTCCAGGTCACTTCCCACAACAGGAGCTTAAAAACCATTGCTAAAGGTCACTAAATATTCACAAAACTTGCAGTTCGGTAAATGACACCTGCTCTCTAAAAAGAGTCTCAGGTGGAAAATCGACCAAAAAATTCAAAAGAGGGCAACCTTCCAAGAAGACAATATCAAGAGTTATATTGTACTCCCAATTGTTTCCTTTTTTCAACAGAAAAGAAAACGGCGGTGAAAAATGATGAGTTTTACGAATTTTCAAAGCCATGCAAACCCAAATTACAAAACCCTACCAGCTCACAGCAGCCAGCAGGGCCATTAGCATAAATGCTGCAAACAATACATACTGAAGCGATTGTGGAGAAATGCCTACCCTCGATTCTAAGGGGACGTGGTAAGTGCCACTAATGAGAACACAAAGAAGGTGCTTTGAAAAGGGAAAAACGATGCTACCAGTCAGTCAATCACACCCACTGCTGGGGCTATCACCTGAGAAAATGAGAATCAAAAAGTCACAGGCTGGCAATCCTGCACTCCAACAATATTTACCATAGCCAACACTTGGAAGCAATGAAAATGTCCATCAACCGAGGAATGCACAAAGAGGAAGTGGTCCACGTACACAGTGGAAAATTACTCCAATAAAAAATAAAAATTAAATTTAAAAATCCAACAAAACTAAGGAGACATCAGCTTGTGTGGGTTTGTCCGGGCACACTCCACTCTAATTTATAACCGAGAAACACCACCGGCCGCAAGGGCTTTTCCCTAGTTACCAGGGTGGGGAACATAGAAAGGCTGCTGCCCTCTGGCAGTTACCTGCAAAAGCAGTTTTAAAGCCTGTGCTAATGGTCATTTCATAGGAATAAGTACTGCAGAAGTGTAAATGAAACCTGCCCTCAAAATGTCTTCAGGGAGGTAATGGCCAAAACATTTCAAAATGTGACACATACTTTAAGAGAACACTTTGAAGAACTGAGGGGAAATCACAGCTTGAAAAATAAAAAGGACATGCCTTAAAGCTCAATTTCAACGGATTATGAGGCACGTGCGAATTCAACCACAAAGAGGTATCAGGTCACACTTTTCAGAATAACCATCAGCAAGAAAACTACAAACAATAAATGCCGAAGGTGTTGTGGAGAAATGCATACCCTCAACTGCAAGTAGGACATAAGTTGGAAAGGGCCACCAACTAGAACAGAATGGGGGTGCCTTAAAAACGTAAACATTGAGCTACCATATGATCCAGCAGGCCCACTCCTCCACCTATAATCTAAGAAGAGAGAATTGGAAAGACACAGGCAGGCAAATCTGCATTGCACAGTATTACAATATCCAAGATATGGAAGTAACCAAAAAGTCCACCAACAGATGGGTGGACAAAGAAGTACTCCTCCATGTACAGATGGAATATTCGCTAGTGAAAAAAATGAAACAATACCATTTGCAGCGCCATAGATGAGTCTAGACGTAATCACGCCACAGGTAGTCAGTGAGAAAGCAAAATACATATATCCTATGATATCACTTTCAGGAGTTACTTAAAAATTGATACCAATGAAGATATTTCCACAGAGAAAGGCAATCACAGTTTCATTAAAAAACTTATGGTTCACCAAATAGAAAGGGATGAGGATTGGATACATTACCATATTGGGGTTAACAGAGATATACAAACCATGTGAAATATATAACCACCAAAGACGTACGGAAGACCAGGAGAAGACTACGCAACATTGTGTCATAACCTACATGGGAAAAGGATGCGAGGAAGAAAAGATACACGTATATGTGTGAAAGACCCACATCTTGCACACCTAGAGCAAACAAACCAATGTAATCAAATCTGCTGGGATAAAAAATAAAAAGTAAATTACAAATATGAACAAGAAGTAATGAGACATAAACTTAAAGGGCTTTTTCCTGGCCCATTCCATTCTAATTTACAACCTAGAACACCACTTCCATTAAGCCTCTGTTTCCCCAGGTACCAAATTTGGTAAAGAAGAAATGCTGCCACCTTGTGGCCGTGTCCTGCAAGAGCAGCTTTAAACTCACAGCTAATGGTTACTTAACATTCACAAGGACTCAGGGCTGTAAAGGACACCTGCCCTAAAAAATTGTGCTGAAGTAGTGAATGGACAAAAAAATTCAAAACAGGCAGATGTTTCAAGAAGAGACTATGAAGAGTTATGTATTACTCACGCTCTTTTTAAAAAAAAGGAAAATGGATACAAGCTCAACCTCAGGGTGTGTTAGACCCATGCAATCTAATCTACGAAAAGTTTCAACTTACACCAGTCGACTGACCATCAGCAAAAAGTATACGAACAATAAATGCTGAAGGGGTTTTAGAGCACTGTGTACCCTCTACCTGCTGGTGAGACGTAAAGGGGTAACAGCCAATAATGAGAAAAGAAAGGAGCTGTGTTTAAAAGTAAAAATGGAGGTACCATTCAATCCAGCAGGCGCACCATTGGATCTCTCACCTGAGAAGACAAGAATCGAGAAGACACAGGCCGCAAAAGCTGCAGTGCAGCCTTATTCACAATAGCCAAGACAGTGAAGCAATCAAAATGTCCAACAACAGGTGAATGGATAAAGAAGAAGTGGTCCATGTACACAATGGAATATTAGCCATGGAAAACAACGAACCATTGCTCTTTGAGGCACCACAAATGAGTCTGCAGATAATCATGAAAGATGAGGTAAGTTGGAAAGCAAAAGACCTGTATTCTATGATATCACTTATAGGCGTTCTCTAATAACTGACACAAATGAACATATTTCCACAGAGAAAGACACTCACAGACTTAGAAAATAAAACTATGCTCAACTAAAAGGAAAGGTGGGGGAATGGATAAATTAAGATTACTGTTACTATATGTATACAAACACAAATTATATAAATATCTCAAAAATACCGACCATATAGCAAGGGAGGTCTGCGGAACCCTCTGTAACATTTTACATGGGAAGAGGATCTGTACTTGAATAGACATATATAATGTACAAATGAACCAGATTGTGTTCACCTAGGACAAACAATATTCTAAGCTTTACCCCAATTTAAAAAAAAAAATTAAAACCAAGAAGAAATAATGAGACATAAACTTATAGGGCTTTCTCCGTGCACATTCCAATGTAATTTACAACCTAGGAACACGACTTCCAGAAAGGCTCTGCTGCCCTACTACCCAGATTTGGGAATGGAGAAATGCTGCCTGCTCCAGGTCACTTCCCACAACAGGAGCTTAAAAACCATTGCTAAAGGTCACTAAATATTCACAAAACTTGCAGTTCGGTAAATGACACCTGCTCTCTAAAAAGAGTCTCAGGTGGAAAATCGACCAAAAAATTCAAAAGAGGGCAACCTTCCAAGAAGACAATATCAAGAGTTATATTGTACTCCCAATTGTTTCCTTTTTTCAACAGAAAAGAAAACGGCGGTGAAAAATGATGAGTTTTACGAATTTTCAAAGCCATGCAAACCCAAATTACAAAACCCTACCAGCTCACAGCAGCCAGCAGGGCCATTAGCATAAATGCTGCAAACAATACATACTGAAGCGATTGTGGAGAAATGCGTACCCTCGATTCTAAGGGGACGTGGTAAGTGCCACTAATGAGAACACAAAGAAGGTGCTTTGAAAAGGGAAAAACGATGCTACCAGTCAGTCAATCACACCCACTGCTGGGGCTATCACCTGAGAAAATGAGAATCAAAAAGTCACAGGCTGGCAATCCTGCACTCCAACAATATTTACCATAGCCAACACTTGGAAGCAATGAAAATGTCCATCAACCGAGGAATACACAAAGAAGAAGTGGTCCACGTACACAGTGGAAAATTACTCCAATAAAAAATAAAAATTAAATTTAAAAATCCAACAAAACTAAGGAGACATCAGCTTGTGTGGGTTTGTCCGGGCACACTCCACTGTAATTTATAACCGAGAAACACCACAGGCCGCAAGGGCTTTTCCCTAGTTACCAGGGTGGGGAACATAGAAAGGCTGCTGCCCTCTGGCAGTTACCTGCAAAAGCAGTTTTAAAGCCTGTGCTAATGGTCATTTCATAGGAATAAGTACTGCAGAAGTGTAAATGAAACCTGCCCTCAAAATGTCTTCAGGGAGGTAATGGCCAAAACATTTCAAAATGTGACACATACTTTAAGAGAACACTTTGAAGAACTGAGGGGAAATCACAGCTTGAAAAATAAAAAGGACATGCCTTAAAGCTCAATTTCAACGGATTATGAGGCACGTGCGAATTCAACCACAAAGAGGTATCAGGTCACACTTTTCAGAATAACCATCAGCAAGAAAACTACAAACAATAAATGCCGAAGGTGTTGTGGAGAAATGCATACCCTCAACTGCAAGTAGGACATAAGTTGGAAAGGGCCACCAACTAGAACAGAATGGGGGTGCCTTAAAAACGTAAACATTGAGCTACCATATGATCCAGCAGGCCCACTCCTCCACCTATAATCTAAGAAGAGAGAATTGGAAAGACACAGGCAGGCAAATCTGCATTGCACAGTATTACAATATCCAAGATATGGAAGTAACCAAAAAGTCCACCAACAGATGGGTGGACAAAGAAGTACTCCTCCATGTACAGATGGAATATTCGCTAGTGAAAAAAATGAAACAATACCATTTTCAGCGCCATAGATGAGTCTAGACGTAATCACGCCACAGGTAGTCAGTGAGAAAGCAAAATACATATATCCTATGATATCACTTTCAGGAGTTACTTAAAAATTGATACCAATGAAGATATTTCCACAGAGAAAGGCAATCACAGTTTCATTAAAAAACTTATGGTTCACCAAATAGAAAGGGATGAGGATTGGATACATTACCATATTGGGGTTAACAGAGATATACAAACCATGTGAAATATATAACCACCAAAGACGTACGGAAGACCAGGAGAAGACTACTCAACATTGTGTCATAACCTACATGGGAAAAGGATGCGAGGAAGAAAAGATACACGTATATGTGTGAAAGACCCACATCTTGCACACCTAGAGCAAACAAACCAATGTAATCAAATCTACTGGGATAAAAAATAAAAAGTAAATTACAAATATGAACAAGAAGTAATGAGACATAAACTTAAAGGGCTTTTTCCTGGCCCATTCCATTCTAATTTACAACCTAGAACACCACTTCCATTAAGCCTCTGTTTCCCCAGGTACCATATTTGGTAAAGAAGAAATGCTGCCACCTTGTGGCCGTGTCCTGCAAGAGCAGCTTTAAACTCACAGCTAATGGTTACTTAACATTCACAAGGACTCAGGGCTGTAAAGGACACCTGCCCTAAAAAATTGTGCTGAAGTAGTGAATGGACAAAAAAATTCAAAACAGGCAGATGTTTCAAGAAGAGACTATGAAGAGTTATGTATTACTCACGCTCTTTTTTAAAAAAAGGAAAATGGATACAAGCTCAACCTCAGGGTGTGTTAGACCCATGCAATCTAATCTACGAAAAGTTTCAACTTACACCAGTCGACTGACCATCAGCAAAAAGTATACGAACAATAAATGCTGAAGGGGTTTTAGAGCACTGTGTACCCTCTACCTGCTGGTGAGACGTAAAGGGGTAACAGCCAATAATGAGAAAAGAAAGGAGCTGTGTTTAAAAGTAAAAATGGAGGTACCATTCAATCCAGCAGGCGCACCATTGGATCTCTCACCTGAGAAGACAAGAATCGAGAAGACACAGGCCGCAAAAGCTGCAGTGCAGCCTTATTCACAATAGCCAAGACAGTGAAGCAATCAAAATGTCCAACAACAGGTGAATGGATAAAGAAGAAGTGGTCCATGTACACAATGGAATATTAGCCATGGAAAACAACGAACCATTGCTCTTTGAGGCACCACAAATGAGTCTGCAGATAATCATGAAAGATGAGGTAAGTTGGAAAGCAAAAGACCTGTATTCTATGATATCACTTATAGGCGTTCTCTAATAACTGACACAAATGAACATATTTCCACAGAGAAAGACACTCACAGACTTAGAAAATAAAACTATGCTCAACTAAAAGGAAAGGTGGGGGAATGGATAAATTAAGATTACTGTTACTATATGTATACAAACACAAATTATATAAATATCTCAAAAATACCGACCATATAGCAAGGGAGGTCTGCGGAACCCTCTGTAACATTTTACATGGGAAGAGGATCTGTACTTGAATAGACATATATAATGTACAAATGAACCAGATTGTGTTCACCTAGGACAAACAATATTCTAAGCTTTACCCCAATTTAAAAAAAAAAATTAAAACCAAGAAGAAATAATGAGACATAAACTTATAGGGCTTCCTCCGTGCACATTCCAATGTAATTTACAACCTAGGAACACGACTTCCAGAAAGGCTCTGCTGCCCTACTACCCAGATTTGGGAATGGAGAAATGCTGCCTGCTCCAGGTCACTTCCCACAACAGGAGCTTAAAAACCATTGCTAAAGGTCACTAAATATTCACAAAACTTGCAGTTCGGTAAATGACACCTGCTCTCTAAAAAGAGTCTCAGGTGGAAAATCGACCAAAAAATTCAAAAGAGGGCAACCTTCCAAGAAGACAATATCAAGAGTTATATTGTACTCCCAATTGTTTCCTTTTTTCAACAGAAAAGAAAACGGCGGTGAAAAATGATGAGTTTTACGAATTTTCAAAGCCATGCAAACCCAAATTACAAAACCCTACCAGCTCACAGCAGCCAGCAGGGCCATTAGCATAAATGCTGCAAACAATACATACTGAAGCGATTGTGGAGAAATGCCTACCCTCGATTCTAAGGGGACGTGGTAAGTGCCACTAATGAGAACACAAAGAAGGTGCTTTGAAAAGGGAAAAACGATGCTACCAGTCAGTCAATCACACCCACTGCTGGGGCTATCACCTGAGAAAATGAGAATCAAAAAGTCACAGGCTGGCAATCCTGCACTCCAACAATATTTACCATAGCCAACACTTGGAAGCAATGAAAATGTCCATCAACCGAGGAATGCACAAAGAGGAAGTGGTCCACGTACACAGTGGAAAATTACTCCAATAAAAAATAAAAATTAAATTTAAAAATCCAACAAAACTAAGGAGACATCAGCTTGTGTGGGTTTGTCCGGGCACACTCCACTCTAATTTATAACCGAGAAACACCACCGGCCGCAAGGGCTTTTCCTTAGTTACCAGGGTGGGGAACATAGAAAGGCTGCTGCCCTCTGGCAGTTACCTGCAAAAGCAGTTTTAAAGCCTGTGCTAATGGTCATTTCATAGGAATAAGTACTGCAGAAGTGTAAATGAAACCTGCCCTCAAAATGTCTTCAGGGAGGTAATGGCCAAAACATTTCAAAATGTGACACATACTTTAAGAGAACACTTTGAAGAACTGAGGGGAAATCACAGCTTGAAAAATAAAAAGGACATGCCTTAAAGCTCAATTTCAACGGATTATGAGGCACGTGCGAATTCAACCACAAAGAGGTATCAGGTCACACTTTTCAGAATAACCATCAGCAAGAAAACTACAAACAATAAATGACGAAGGTGTTGTGGAGAAATGCATACCCTCAACTGCAAGTAGGACATAAGTTGGAAAGGGCCACCAACTAGAACAGAATGGGGGTGCCTTAAAAACGTAAACATTGAGCTACCATATGATCCAGCAGGCCCACTCCTCCACCTATAATCTAAGAAGAGAGAATTGGAAAGACACAGGCAGGCAAATCTGCATTGCACAGTATTACAATATCCAAGATATGGAAGTAACCAAAAAGTCCACCAACAGATGGGTGGACAAAGAAGTACTCCTCCATGTACAGATGGAATATTCGCTAGTGAAAAAAATGAAACAATACCATTTGCAGCGCCATAGATGAGTCTAGACGTAATCACGCCACAGGTAGTCAGTGAGAAAGCAAAATACATATATCCTATGATATCACTTTCAGGAGTTACTTAAAAATTGATACCAATGAAGATATTTCCACAGAGAAAGGCAATCACAGTTTCATTAAAAAACTTATGGTTCACCAAATAGAAAGGGATGAGGATTGGATACATTACCATATTGGGGTTAACAGAGATATACAAACCATGTGAAATATATAACCACCAAAGACGTACGGAAGACCAGGAGAAGACTACTCAACATTGTGTCATAACCTACATGGGAAAAGGATGCGAGGAAGAAAAGATACACGTATATGTGTGAAAGACCCACATCTTGCACACCTAGAGCAAACAAACCAATGTAATCAAATCTACTGGGATAAAAAATAAAAAGTAAATTACAAATATGAACAAGAAGTAATGAGACATAAACTTAAAGGGCTTTTTCCTGGCCCATTCCATTCTAATTTACAACCTAGAACACCACTTCCATTAAGCCTCTGTTTCCCCAGGTACCAAATTTGGTAAAGAAGAAATGCTGCCACCTTGTGGCCGTGTCCTGCAAGAGCAGCTTTAAACTCACAGCTAATGGTTACTTAACATTCACAAGGACTCAGGGCTGTAAAGGACACCTGCCCTAAAAAATTGTGCTGAAGTAGTGAATGGACAAAAAAATTCAAAACAGGCAGATGTTTCAAGAAGAGACTATGAAGAGTTATGTATTACTCACGCTCTTTTTAAAAAAAAGGAAAATGGATACAAGCTCAACCTCAGGGTGTGTTAGACCCATGCAATCTAATCTACGAAAAGTTTCAACTTACACCAGTCGACTGACCATCAGCAAAAAGTATACGAACAATAAATGCTGAAGGGGTTTTAGAGCACTGTGTACCCTCTACCTGCTGGTGAGACGTAAAGGGGTAACAGCCAATAATGAGAAAAGAAAGGAGCTGTGTTTAAAAGTAAAAATGGAGGTACCATTCAATCCAGCAGGCGCACCATTGGATCTCTCACCTGAGAAGACAAGAATCGAGAAGACACAGGCCGCAAAAGCTGCAGTGCAGCCTTATTCACAATAGCCAAGACAGTGAAGCAATCAAAATGTCCAACAACAGGTGAATGGATAAAGAAGAAGTGGTCCATGTACACAATGGAATATTAGCCATGGAAAACAACGAACCATTGCTCTTTGAGGCACCACAAATGAGTCTGCAGATAATCATGAAAGATGAGGTAAGTTGGAAAGCAAAAGACCTGTATTCTATGATATCACTTATAGGCGTTCTCTAATAACTGACACAAATGAACATATTTCCACAGAGAAAGACACTCACAGACTTAGAAAATAAAACTATGCTCAACTAAAAGGAAAGGTGGGGGAATGGATAAATTAAGATTACTGTTACTATATGTATACAAACACAAATTATATAAATATCTCAAAAATACCGACCATATAGCAAGGGAGGTCTGCGGAACCCTCTGTAACATTTTACATGGGAAGAGGATCTGTACTTGAATAGACATATATAATGTACAAATGAACCAGATTGTGTTCACCTAGGACAAACAATATTCTAAGCTTTACCCCAATTTAAAAAAAAAATTAAAACCAAGAAGAAATAATGAGACATAAACTTATAGGGCTTCCTCCGTGCACATTCCAATGTAATTTACAACCTAGGAACACGACTTCCAGAAAGGCTCTGCTGCCCTACTACCCAGATTTGGGAATGGAGAAATGCTGCCTGCTCCAGGTCACTTCCCACAACAGGAGCTTAAAAACCATTGCTAAAGGTCACTAAATATTCACAAAACTTGCAGTTCGGTAAATGACACCTGCTCTCTAAAAAGAGTCTCAGGTGGAAAATCGACCAAAAAATTCAAAAGAGGGCAACCTTCCAAGAAGACAATATCAAGAGTTATATTGTACTCCCAATTGTTTCCTTTTTTCAACAGAAAAGAAAACGGCGGTGAAAAATGATGAGTTTTACGAATTTTCAAAGCCATGCAAACCCAAATTACAAAACCCTACCAGCTCACAGCAGGCAGCAGGGCCATTAGCATAAATGCTGCAAACAATACATACTGAAGCGATTGTGGAGAAATGCGTACCCTCGATTCTAAGGGGACGTGGTAAGTGCCACTAATGAGAACACAAAGAAGGTGCTTTGAAAAGGGAAAAACGATGCTACCAGTCAGTCAATCACACCCACTGCTGGGGCTATCACCTGAGAAAATGAGAATCAAAAAGTCACAGGCTGGCAATCCTGCACTCCAACAATATTTACCATAGCCAACACTTGGAAGCAATGAAAATGTCCATCAACCGAGGAATGCACAAAGAGGAAGTGGTCCACGTACACAGTGGAAAATTACTCCAATAAAAAATAAAAATTAAATTTAAAAATCCAACACAACTAAGGAGACATCAGCTTGTGTGGGTTTGTCCGGGCACACTCCACTCTAATTTATAACCGAGAAACACCACCGGCCGCAAGGGCTTTTCCCTAGTTACCAGGGTGGGGAACATAGAAAGGCTGCTGCCCTCTGGCAGTTACCTGCAAAAGCAGTTTTAAAGCCTGTGCTAATGGTCATTTCATAGGAATAAGTACTGCAGAAGTGTAAATGAAACCTGCCCTCAAAATGTCTTCAGGGAGGTAATGGCCAAAACATTTCAAAATGTGACACATACTTTAAGAGAACACTTTGAAGAACTGAGGGGAAATCACAGCTTGAAAAATAAAAAGGACATGCCTTAAAGCTCAATTTCAACGGATTATGAGGCACGTGCGAATTCAACCACAAAGAGGTATCAGGTCACACTTTTCAGAATAACCATCAGCAAGAAAACTACAAACAATAAATGCCGAAGGTGTTGTGGAGAAATGCATACCCTCAACTGCAAGTAGGACATAAGTTGCAAAGGGCCACCAACTAGAACAGAATGGGGGTGCCTTAAAAACGTAAACATTGAGCTACCATATGATCCAGCAGGCCCACTCCTCCACCTATAATCTAAGAAGAGAGAATTGGAAAGACACAGGCAGGCAAATCTGCATTGCACAGTATTACAATATCCAAGATATGGAAGTAACCAAAAAGTCCACCAACAGATGGGTGGACAAAGAAGTACTCCTCCATGTACAGATGGAATATTCGCTAGTGAAAAAAATGAAACAATACCATTTGCAGCGCCATAGATGAGTCTAGACGTAATCACGCCACAGGTAGTCAGTGAGAAAGCAAAATACATATATCCTATGATATCACTTTCAGGAGTTACTTAAAAATTGATACCAATGAAGATATTTCCACAGAGAAAGGCAATCACAGTTTCATTAAAAAACTTATGGTTCACCAAATAGAAAGGGATGAGGATTGGATACATTACCATATTGGGGTTAACAGAGATATACAAACCATGTGAAATATATAACCACCAAAGACGTACGGAAGACCAGGAGAAGACTACTCAACATTGTGTCATAACCTACATGGGAAAAGGATGCGAGGAAGAAAAGATACACGTATATGTGTGAAAGACCCACATCTTGCACACCTAGAGCAAACAAACCAATGTAATCAAATCTACTGGGATAAAAAATAAAAAGTAAATTACAAATATGAACAAGAAGTAATGAGACATAAACTTAAAGGGCTTTTTCCTGGCCCATTCCATTCTAATTTACAACCTAGAACACCACTTCCATTAAGCCTCTGTTTCCCCAGGTACCAAATTTGGTAAAGAAGAAATGCTGCCACCTTGTGGCCGTGTCCTGCAAGAGCAGCTTTAAACTCACAGCTAATGGTTACTTAACATTCACAAGGACTCAGGGCTGTAAAGGACACCTGCCCTAAAAAATTGTGCTGAAGTAGTGAATGGACAAAAAAATTCAAAACAGGCAGATGTTTCAAGAAGAGACTATGAAGAGTTATGTATTACTCACGCTCTTTTTAAAAAAAAGGAAAATGGATACAAGCTCAACCTCAGGGTGTGTTAGACCCATGCAATCTAATCTACGAAAAGTTTCAACTTACACCAGTCGACTGACCATCAGCAAAAAGTATACGAACAATAAATGCTGAAGGGGTTTTAGAGCACTGTGTACCCTCTACCTGCTGGTGAGACGTAAAGGGGTAACAGCCAATAATGAGAAAAGAAAGGAGCTGTGTTTAAAAGTAAAAATGGAGGTACCATTCAATCCAGCAGGCGCACCATTGGATCTCTCACCTGAGAAGACAAGAATCGAGAAGACACAGGCCGCAAAAGCTGCAGTGCAGCCTTATTCACAATAGCCAAGACAGTGAAGCAATCAAAATGTCCAACAACAGGTGAATGGATAAAGAAGAAGTGGTCCATGTACACAATGGAATATTAGCCATGGAAAACAACGAACCATTGCTCTTTGAGGCACCACAAATGAGTCTGCAGATAATCATGAAAGATGAGGTAAGTTGGAAAGCAAAAGACCTGTATTCTATGATATCACTTATAGGCGTTCTCTAATAACTGACACAAATAAACATATTTCCACAGAGAAAGACACTCACAGACTTAGAAAATAAAACTATGCTCAACTAAAAGGAAAGGTGGGGGAATGGATAAATTAAGATTACTGTTACTATATGTATACAAACACAAATTATATAAATATCTCAAAAATACCGACCATATAGCAAGGGAGGTCTGCGGAACCCTCTGTACCATTTTACATGGGAAGAGGATCTGTACTTGAATAGACATATATAATGTACAAATGAACCAGATTGTGTTCACCTAGGACAAACAATATTCTAAGCTTTACCCCAATTTAAAAAAAAAAAATTAAAACCAAGAAGAAATAATGAGACATAAACTTATAGGGCTTTCTCCGTGCACATTCCAATGTAATTTACAACCTAGGAACACGACTTCCAGAAAGGCTCTGCTGCCCTACTACACAGATTTGGGAATGGAGAAATGCTGCCTGCTCCAGGTCACTTCCCACAACAGGAGCTTAAAAACCATTGCTAAAGGTCACTAAATATTCACAAAACTTGCAGTTCGGTAAATGACACCTGCTCTCTAAAAAGAGTCTCAGGTGGAAAATCGACCAAAAAATTCAAAAGAGGGCAACCTTCCAAGAAGACAATATCAAGAGTTATATTGTACTCCCAATTGTTTCCTTTTTTCAACAGAAAAGAAAACGGCGGTGAAAAATGATGAGTTTTACGAATTTTCAAAGCCATGCAAACCCAAATTACAAAACCCTACCAGCTCACAGCAGCCAGCAGGGCCATTAGCATAAATGCTGCAAACAATACATACTGAAGCGATTGTGGAGAAATGCGTACCCTCGATTCTAAGGGGACGTGGTAAGTGCCACTAATGAGAACACAAAGAAGGTGCTTTGAAAAGGGAAAAACGATGCTACCAGTCAGTCAATCACACCCACTGCTGGGGCTATCACCTGAGAAAATGAGAATCAAAAAGTCACAGGCTGGCAATCCTGCACTCCAACAATATTTACCATAGCCAACACTTGGAAGCAATGAAAATGTCCATCAACCGAGGAATACACAAAGAAGAAGTGGTCCACGTACACAGTGGAAAATTACTCCAATAAAAAATAAAAATTAAATTTAAAAATCCAACAAAACTAAGGAGACATCAGCTTGTGTGGGTTTGTCCGGGCACACTCCACTCTAATTTATAACCGAGAAACACCACAGGCCGCAAGGGCTTTTCCCTAGTTACCAGGGTGGGGAACATAGAAAGGCTGCTGCCCTCTGGCAGTTACCTGCAAAAGCAGTTTTAAAGCCTGTGCTAATGGTCATTTCATAGGAATAAGTACTGCAGAAGTGTAAATGAAACCTGCCCTCAAAATGTCTTCAGGGAGGTAATGGCCAAAACATTTCAAAATGTGACACATACTTTAAGAGAACACTTTGAAGAACTGAGGGGAAATCACAGCTTGAAAAATAAAAAGGACATGCCTTAAAGCTCAATTTCAACGGATTATGAGGCACGTGCGAATTCAACCACAAAGAGGTATCAGGTCACACTTTTCAGAATAACCATCAGCAAGAAAACTACAAACAATAAATGCCGAAGGTGTTGTGGAGAAATGCATACCCTCAACTGCAAGTAGGACATAAGTTGGAAAGGGCCACCAACTAGAACAGAATGGGGGTGCCTTAAAAACGTAAACATTGAGCTACCATATGATCCAGCAGGCCCACTCCTCCACCTATAATCTAAGAAGAGAGAATTGGAAAGACACAGGCAGGCAAATCTGCATTGCACAGTATTACAATATCCAAGATATGGAAGTAACCAAAAAGTCCACCAACAGATGGGTGGACAAAGAAGTACTCCTCCATGTACAGATGGAATATTCGCTAGTGAAAAAAATGAAACAATACCATTTGCAGCGCCATAGATGAGTCTAGACGTAATCACGCCACAGGTAGTCAGTGAGAAAGCAAAATACATATATCCTATGATATCACTTTCAGGAGTTACTTAAAAATTGATACCAATGAAGATATTTCCACAGAGAAAGGCAATCACAGTTTCATTAAAAAACTTATGGTTCACCAAATAGAAAGGGATGAGGATTGGATACATTACCATATTGGGGTTAACAGAGATATACAAACCATGTGAAATATATAACCACCAAAGACGTACGGAAGACCAGGAGAAGACTACTCAACATTGTGTCATAACCTACATGGGAAAAGGATGCGAGGAAGAAAAGATACACGTATATGTGTGAAAGACCCACATCTTGCACACCTAGAGCAAACAAACCAATGTAATCAAATCTACTGGGATAAAAAATAAAAAGTAAATTACAAATATGAACAAGAAGTAATGAGACATAAACTTAAAGGGCTTTTTCCTGGCCCATTCCATTCTAATTTACAACCTAGAACACCACTTCCATTAAGCCTCTGTTTCCCCAGGTACCATATTTGGTAAAGAAGAAATGCTGCCACCTTGTGGCCGTGTCCTGCAAGAGCAGCTTTAAACTCACAGCTAATGGTTACTTAACATTCACAAGGACTCAGGGCTGTAAAGGACACCTGCCCTAAAAAATTGTGCTGAAGTAGTGAATGGACAAAAAAATTCAAAACAGGCAGATGTTTCAAGAAGAGACTATGAAGAGTTATGTATTACTCACGCTCTTTATAAAAAAAAGGGAAATGGATACAAGCTCAACCTCAGGGTGTGTTAGACCCATGCAATCTAATCTACGAAAAGTTTCAACTTACACCAGTCGACTGACCATCAGCAAAAAGTATACGAACAATAAATGCTGAAGGGGTTTTAGAGCACTGTGTACCCTCTACCTGCTGGTGAGACGTAAAGGGGTAACAGCCAATAATGAGAAAAGAAAGGAGCTGTGTTTAAAAGTAAAAATGGAGGTACCATTCAATCCAGCAGGCGCACCATTGGATCTCTCACCTGAGAAGACAAGAATCGAGAAGACACAGGCCGCAAAAGCTGCAGTGCAGCCTTATTCACAATAGCCAAGACAGTGAAGCAATCAAAATGTCCAACAACAGGTGAATGGATAAAGAAGAAGTGGTCCATGTACACAATGGAATATTAGCCATGGAAAACAACGAACCATTGCTCTTTGAGGCACCACAAATGAGTCTGCAGATAATCATGAAAGATGAGGTAAGTTGGAAAGCAAAAGACCTGTATTCTATGATATCACTTATAGGCGTTCTCTAATAACTGACACAAATGAACATATTTCCACAGAGAAAGACACTCACAGACTTAGAAAATAAAACTATGCTCAACTAAAAGGAAAGGTGGGGGAATGGATAAATTAAGATTACTGTTACTATATGTATACAAACACAAATTATATAAATATCTCAAAAATACCGACCATATAGCAAGGGAGGTCTGCGGAACCCTCTGTACCATTTTACATGGGAAGAGGATCTGTACTTGAATAGACATATATAATGTACAAATGAACCAGATTGTGTTCACCTAGGACAAACAATATTCTAAGCTTTACCCCAATTTAAAAAAAAAAAATTAAAACCAAGAAGAAATAATGAGACATAAACTTATAGGGCTTTCTCCGTGCACATTCCAATGTAATTTACAACCTAGGAACACGACTTCCAGAAAGGCTCTGCTGCCCTACTACCCAGATTTGGGAATGGAGAAATGCTGCCTGCTCCAGGTCACTTCCCACAACAGGAGCTTAAAAACCATTGCTAAAGGTCACTAAATATTCACAAAACTTGCAGTTCGGTAAATGACACCTGCTCTCTAAAAAGAGTCTCAGGTGGAAAATCGACCAAAAAATTCAAAAGAGGGCAACCTTCCAAGAAGACAATATCAAGAGTTATATTGTACTCCCAATTGTTTCCTTTTTTCAACAGAAAAGAAAACGGCGGTGAAAAATGATGAGTTTTACGAATTTTCAAAGCCATGCAAACCCAAATTACAAAACCCTACCAGCTCACAGCAGCCAGCAGGGCCATTAGCATAAATGCTGCAAACAATACATACTGAAGCGATTGTGGAGAAATGCGTACCCTCGATTCTAAGGGGACGTGGTAAGTGCCACTAATGAGAACACAAAGAAGGTGCTTTGAAAAGGGAAAAACGATGCTACCAGTCAGTCAATCACACCCACTGCTGGGGCTATCACCTGAGAAAATGAGAATCAAAAAGTCACAGGCTGGCAATCCTGCACTCCAACAATATTTACCATAGCCAACACTTGGAAGCAATGAAAATGTCCATCAACCGAGGAATGCACAAAGAGGAAGTGGTCCACGTACACAGTGGAAAATTACTCCAATAAAAAATAAAAATTAAATTTAAAAATCCAACAAAACTAAGGAGACATCAGCTTGTGTGGGTTTGTCCGGGCACACTCCACTCTAATTTATAACCGAGAAACACCACCGGCCGCAAGGGCTTTTCCCTAGTTACCAGGGTGGGGAACATAGAAAGGCTGCTGCCCTCTGGCAGTTACCTGCAAAAGCAGTTTTAAAGCCTGTGCTAATGGTCATTTCATAGGAATAAGTACTGCAGAAGTGTAAATGAAACCTGCCCTCAAAATGTCTTCAGGGAGGTAATGGCCAAAACATTTCAAAATGTGACACATACTTTAAGAGAACACTTTGAAGAACTGAGGGGAAATCACAGCTTGAAAAATAAAAAGGACATGCCTTAAAGCTCAATTTCAACGGATTATGAGGCACGTGCGAATTCAACCACAAAGAGGTATCAGGTCACACTTTTCAGAATAACCATCAGCAAGAAAACTACAAACAATAAATGCCGAAGGTGTTGTGGAGAAATGCATACCCTCAACTGCAAGTAGGACATAAGTTGGAAAGGGCCACCAACTAGAACAGAATGGGGGTGCCTTAAAAACGTAAACATTGAGCTACCATATGATCCAGCAGGCCCACTCCTCCACCTATAATCTAAGAAGAGAGAATTGGAAAGACACAGGCAGGCAAATCTGCATTGCACAGTATTACAATATCCAAGATATGGAAGTAACCAAAAAGTCCACCAACAGATGGGTGGACAAAGAAGTACTCCTCCATGTACAGATGGAATATTCGCTAGTGAAAAAAATGAAACAATACCATTTGCAGCGCCATAGATGAGTCTAGACGTAATCACGCCACAGGTAGTCAGTGAGAAACCAAAATACATATATCCTATGATATCACTTTCAGGAGTTACTTAAAAATTGATACCAATGAAGATATTTCCACAGAGAAAGGCAATCACAGTTTCATTAAAAAACTTATGGTTCACCAAATAGAAAGGGATGAGGATTGGATACATTACCATATTGGGGTTAACAGAGATATACAAACCATGTGAAATATATAACCACCAAAGACGTACGGAAGACCAGGAGAAGACTACTCAACATTGTGTCATAACCTACATGGGAAAAGGATGCGAGGAAGAAAAGATACACGTATATGTGTGAAAGACCCACATCTTGCACACCTAGAGCAAACAAACCAATGTAATCAAATCTGCTGGGATAAAAAATAAAAAGTAAATTACAAATATGAACAAGAAGTAATGAGACATAAACTTAAAGGGCTTTTTCCTGGCCCATTCCATTCTAATTTACAACCTAGAACACCACTTCCATTAAGCCTCTGTTTCCCCAGGTACCAAATTTGGTAAAGAAGAAATGCTGCCACCTTGTGGCCGTGTCCTGCAAGAGCAGCTTTAAACTCACAGCTAATGGTTACTTAACATTCACAAGGACTCAGGGCTGTAAAGGACACCTGCCCTAAAAAATTGTGCTGAAGTAGTGAATGGACAAAAAAATTCAAAACAGGCAGATGTTTCAAGAAGAGACTATGAAGAGTTATGTATTACTCACGCTCTTTTTAAAAAAAAGGAAAATGGATACAAGCTCAACCTCAGGGTGTGTTAGACCCATGCAATCTAATCTACGAAAAGTTTCAACTTACACCAGTCGACTGACCATCAGCAAAAAGTATACGAACAATAAATGCTGAAGGGGTTTTAGAGCACTGTGTACCCTCTACCTGCTGGTGAGACGTAAAGGGGTAACAGCCAATAATGAGAAAAGAAAGGAGCTGTGTTTAAAAGTAAAAATGGAGGTACCATTCAATCCAGCAGGCGCACCATTGGATCTCTCACCTGAGAAGACAAGAATCGAGAAGACACAGGCCGCAAAAGCTGCAGTGCAGCCTTATTCACAATAGCCAAGACAGTGAAGCAATCAAAATGTCCAACAACAGGTGAATGGATAAAGAAGAAGTGGTCCATGTACACAATGGAATATTAGCCATGGAAAACAACGAACCATTGCTCTTTGAGGCACCACAAATGAGTCTGCAGATAATCATGAAAGATGAGGTAAGTTGGAAAGCAAAAGACCTGTATTCTATGATATCACTTATAGGCGTTATCTAATAACTGACACAAATGAACATATTTCCACAGAGAAAGACACTCACAAACTTAGAAAATAAAACTATGCTCAACTAAAAGGAAAGGTGGGGGAATGGATAAATTAAGATTACTGTTACTATATGTATACAAACACAAATTATATAAATATCTCAAAAATACCGACCATATAGCAAGGGAGGTCTGCGGAACCCTCTGTACCATTTTACATGGGAAGAGGATCTGTACTTGAATAGACATATATAATGTACAAATGAACCAGATTGTGTTCACCTAGGACAAACAATATTCTAAGCTTTACCCCAATTTAAAAAAAAAAATTAAAACCAAGAAGAAATAATGAGACATAAACTTATAGGGCTTTCTCCGTGCACATTCCAATGTAATTAACAACCTAGGAACACAACTTCCAGAAAGGCTCTGCTGCCCTACTACCCAGATTTGGGAATGGAGAAATGCTGCCTGCTCCAGGTCACTTCCCACAACAGGAGCTTAAAAACCATTGCTAAAGGTCACTAAATATTCACAAAACTTGCAGTTCGGTAAATGACACCTGCTCTCTAAAAAGAGTCTCAGGTGGAAAATCGACCAAAAAATTCAAAAGAGGGCAACCTTCCAAGAAGACAATATCAAGAGTTATATTGTACTCCCAATTGTTTCCTTTTTTCAACAGAAAAGAAAACGGCGGTGAAAAATGATGAGTTTTACGAATTTTCAAAGCCATGCAAACCCAAGTTACAAAACCCTACCAGCTCACAGCAGCCAGCAGGGCCATTAGCATAAATGCTGCAAACAATACATACTGAAGCGATTGTGGAGAAATGCGTACCCTCGATTCTAAGGGGACGTGGTAAGTGCCACTAATGAGAACACAAAGAAGGTGCTTTGAAAAGGGAAAAACGATGCTACCAGTCAGTCAATCACACCCACTGCTGGGGCTATCACCTGAGAAAATGAGAATCAAAAAGTCACAGGCTGGCAATCCTGCACTCCAACAATATTTACCATAGCCAACACTTGGAAGCAATGAAAATGTCCATCAACCGAGGAATGCACAAAGAAGAAGTGGTCCACGTACACAGTGGAAAATTACTCCAATAAAAAATAAAAATTAAATTTAAAAATCCAACACAACTAAGGAGACATCAGCTTGTGTGGGTTTGTCCGGGCACACTCCACTCTAATTTATAACCGAGAAACACCACAGGCCGCAAGGGCTTTTCCCTAGTTACCAGGGTGGGGAACATAGAAAGGCTGCTGCCCTCTGGCAGTTACCTGCAAAAGCAGTTTTAAAGCCTGTGCTAATGGTCATTTCATAGGAATAAGTACTGCAGAAGTGTAAATGAAACCTGCCCTCAAAATGTCTTCAGGGAGGTAATGGCCAAAACATTTCAAAATGTGACACATACTTTAAGAGAACACTTTGAAGAACTGAGGGGAAATCACAGCTTGAAAAATAAAAAGGACATGCCTTAAAGCTCAATTTCAACGGATTATGAGGCACGTGCGAATTCAACCACAAAGAGGTATCAGGTCACACTATTCAGAATAACCATCAGCAAGAAAACTACAAACAATAAATGCTGAAGGTGTTGTGGAGAAATGCATACCCTCAACTGCAAGTAGGACATAAGTTGGAAAGGGCCACCAACTAGAACAGAATGGGGGTGCCTTAAAAACGTAAACATTGAGCTACCATATGATCCAGCAGGCCCACTCCTCCACCTATAATCTAAGAAGAGAGAATTGGAAAGACACAGGCAGGCAAATCTGCATTGCACAGTATTACAATATCCAAGATATGGAAGTAACCAAAAAGTCCACCAACAGATGGGTGGACAAAGAAGTACTCCTCCATGTACAGATGGAATATTCGCTAGTGAAAAAAATGAAACAATACCATTTGCAGCGCCATAGATGAGTCTAGACGTAATCACGCCACAGGTAGTCAGTGAGAAAGCAAAATACATATATCCTATGATATCACTTTCAGGAGTTACTTAAAAATTGATACCAATGAAGATATTTCCACAGAGAAAGGCAATCACAGTTTCATTAAAAAACTTATGGTTCACCAAATAGAAAGGGATGAGGATTGGATACATTACCATATTGGGGTTAACAGAGATATACAAACCATGTGAAATATATAACCACCAAAGACGTACGGAAGACCAGGAGAAGACTACGCAACATTGTGTCATAACCTACATGGGAAAAGGATGCGAGGAAGAAAAGATACACGTATATGTGTGAAAGACCCACATCTTGCACACCTAGAGCAAACAAACCAATGTAATCAAATCTGCTGGGATAAAAAATAAAAAGTAAATTACAAATATGAACAAGAAGTAATGAGACATAAACTTAAAGGGCTTTTTCCTGGCCCATTCCATTCTAATTTACAACCTAGAACACCACTTCCATTAAGCCTCTGTTTCCCCAGGTACCAAATTTGGTAAAGAAGAAATGCTGCCACCTTGTGGCCGTGTCCTGCAAGAGCAGCTTTAAACTCACAGCTAATGGTTACTTAACATTCATAAGGACTCAGGGCTGTAAAGGACACCTGCCCTAAAAAATTGTGCTGAAGTAGTGAATGGACAAAAAAATTCAAAACAGGCAGATGTTTCAAGAAGAGACTATGAAGAGTTATGTATTACTCACGCTCTTTTTAAAAAAAAGGAAAATGGATACAAGCTCAACCTCAGGGTGTGTTAGACCCATGCAATCTAATCTACGAAAAGTTTCAACTTACACCAGTCGACTGACCATCAGCAAAAAGTATACGAACAATAAATGCTGAAGGGGTTTTAGAGCACTGTGTACCCTCTACCTGCTGGTGAGACGTAAAGGGGTAACAGCCAATAATGAGAAAAGAAAGGAGCTGTGTTTAAAAGTAAAAATGGAGGTACCATTCAATCCAGCAGGCGCACCATTGGATCTCTCACCTGAGAAGACAAGAATCGAGAAGACACAGGCCGCAAAACCTGCAGTGCAGCCTTATTCACAATAGCCAAGACAGTGAAGCAATCAAAATGTCCAATAACAGGTGAATGGATAAAGAAGAAGTGGTCCATGTACACAATGGAATATTAGCCATGGAAAACAACGAACCATTGCTCTTTGAGGCACCACAAATGAGTCTGCAGATAATCATGAAAGAAGAGGTAAGTTGGAAAGCAAAAGACCTGTATTCTATGATATCACTTATAGGCGTTATCTAATAACTGACACAAATGAACATATTTCCACAGAGAAAGACACTCACAGACTTAGAAAATAAAACTATGCTCAACTAAAAGGAAAGGTGGGGGAATGGATAAATGAAGATTACTGTTACTATATGTATACAAACACAAATTATATAAATATCTCAAAAATACCGACCATATAGCAAGGGAGGTCTGCGGAACCCTCTGTAACATTTTACATGGGAAGAGGATCTGTACTTGAATAGACATATATAATGTACAAATGAACCAGATTGTGTTCACCTAGGACAAACAATATTCTAAGCTTTACCCCAATTAAAAAAAAAAATTAAAACCAAGAAGAAATAATGAGACATAAACTTATAGGGCTTTCTTCGTGCACATTCCAATGTAATTTACAACCTAGGAACACGACTTCCAGAAAGGCTCTGCTGCCCTACTACCCAGATTTGGGAATGGAGAAATGCTGCCTGCTTCAGGTCACTTCCCACAACAGGAGCTTTAAAACCATTGCTAAAGGTCACTAAATATTCACAAAACTTGCAGTTCGGTAAATGACACCTGCTCTCTAAAAAGAGTCTCAGGTGGAAAATCGACCAAAAAATTCAAAAGAGGGCAACCTTCCAAGAAGACAATATCAAGAGTTATATTGTACTCCCAATTGTTTCCTTTTTTCAACAGAAAAGAAAACGGCGGTGAAAAATGATGAGTTTTACGAATTTTCAAAGCCATGCAAACCCAAATTACAAAACCCTACCAGCTCACAGCAGCCAGCAGGGCCATTAGCATAAATGCTGCAAACAATAAATGCTGAAGCGATTGTGGAGAAATGCGTACCCTCGATTCTGAGGGGGACGTGGTAAGTGCCACTAATGAGAACACAAAGAAGGTACTTTGAAAAGGGAAAAACGATGCTACCAGTCAGTCAATCACACCCACTGCTGGGGCTATCACCTGAGAAAATGAGAATCAAAAAGTCACAGGCTGGCAATCCTGCACTCCAACAATATTTACCATAGCCAACACTTGGAAGCAATGAAAATGTCCATCAACCGAGGAATGCACAAAGAAGAAGTGGTCCACGTACACAGTGGAAAATTACTCCAATAAAAAATAAAAATTAAATTTAAAAATCCAACACAACTAAGGAGACATCAGCTTGTGTGGGTTTGTCCGGGCACACTCCACTGTAATTTATAACCGAGAAACACCACAGGCCGCAAGGGCTTTTCCCTAGTTACCAGGGTGGGGAACATAGAAAGGCTGCTGCCCTCTGGCAGTTACCTGCAAAAGCAGTTTTAAAGCCTGTGCTAATGGTCATTTCATAGGAATAAGTACTGCAGAAGTGTAAATGAAACCTGCCCACAAAATGTCTTCAGGGAGGTAATGGCCAAAACATTTCAAAATGTGACACATACTTTAAGAGAACACTTTGAAGAACTAAGGGGAAATCACAGCTTGAAAAATAAAAAGGACATGCCTTAATGCTCAATTTCAACGGATTATGAGGCACGTGCGAATTCAACCACAAAGAGGTATCAGGTCACACTTTTCAGAATAACCATCAGAAAGAAAACTACAAACAATAAATGCCGAAGGTGTTGTGGAGAAATGCATACCCTCAACTGCAAGTAGGACATAAGTTGGAAAGGGCCACTAACTAGAACAGAATGGGGGTGCCTTAAAAACGTAAACATTGAGCTACCATATGATCCAGCAGGCCCACTCCTCCACCTATAATCTAAGAAGAGAGAATTGGAAAGACACAGGCAGGCAAATCTGCATTGCACAGTATTACAATATCCAAGATATGGAAGTAACCAAAAAGTCCACCAACAGATGGGTGGACAAAGAAGTACTCCTCCATGTACAGATGGAATATTCGCTAGTGAAAAAAATGAAACAATACCATTTGCAGCGCCATAGATGAGTCTAGACGTAATCACGCCACAGGTAGTCAGTGAGAAAGCAAAATACATATATCCTATGATATCACTTTCAGGAGTTACTTAAAAATTGATACCAATGAAGATATTTCCACAGAGAAAGGCAATCACAGTTTCATTAAAAAACTTATGGTTCACCAAATAGAAAGGGATGAGGATTGGATACATTACCATATTGGGGTTAACAGAGATATACAAACCATGTGAAATATATAACCACCAAAGACGTACGGAAGACCAGGAGAAGACTACTCAACATTGTGTCATAACCTACATGGGAAAAGGATGCGAGGAAGAAAAGATACACGTATATGTGTGAAAGACCCACATCTTGCACACCTAGAGCAAACAAACCAATGTAATCAAATCTGCTGGGATAAAAAATAAAAAGTAAATTACAAATATGAACAAGAAGTAATGAGACATAAACTTAAAGGGCTTTTTCCTGGCCCATTCCATTCTAATTTACAACCTAGAACACCACTTCCATTAAGCCTCTGTTTCCCCAGGTACCAAATTTGGTAAAGAAGAAATGCTGCCACCTTGTGGCCGTGTCCTGCAAGAGCAGCTTTAAACTCACAGCTAATGGTTACTTAACATTCACAAGGACTCAGGGCTGTAAAGGACACCTGCCCTAAAAAATTGTGCTGAAGTAGTGAATGGACAAAAAAATTCAAAACAGGCAGATGTTTCAAGAAGAGACTATGAAGAGTTATGTATTACTCACGCTCTTTTAAAAAAAAAGGAAAATGGATACAAGCTCAACCTCAGGGTGTGTTAGACCCATGCAATCTAATCTACGAAAAGTTTCAACTTACACCAGTCGACTGACCATCAGCAAAAAGTATACGAACAATAAATGCTGAAGGGGTTTTAGAGCACTGTGTACCCTCTACCTGCTGGTGAGACGTAAAGGGGTAACAGCCAATAATGAGAAAAGAAAGGAGCTGTGTTTAAAAGTAAAAATGGAGGTACCATTCAATCCAGCAGGCGCACCATTGGATCTCTCACCTGAGAAGACAAGAATCGAGAAGACACAGGCCGCAAAAGCTGCAGTGCAGCCTTATTCACAATAGCCAAGACAGTGAAGCAATCAAAATGTCCAACAACAGGTGAATGGATAAAGAAGAAGTGGTCCATGTACACAATGGAATATTAGCCATGGAAAACAACGAACCATTGCTCTTTGAGGCACCACAAATGAGTCTGCAGATAATCATGAAAGATGAGGTAAGTTGGAAAGCAAAAGACCTGTATTCTATGATATCACTTATAGGCGTTATCTAATAACTGACACAAATGAACATATTTCCACAGAGAAAGACACTCACAGACTTAGAAAATAAAACTATGCTCAACTAAAAGGAAAGGTGGGGGAATGGATAAATTAAGATTACTGTTACTATATGTATACAAACACAAATTATATAAATATCTCAAAAATACCGACCATATAGCAAGGGAGGTCTGCGGAACCCTCTGTACCATTTTACATGGGAAGAGGATCTGTACTTGAATAGACATATATAATGTACAAATGAACCAGATTGTGTTCACCTAGGACAAACAATATTCTAAGCTTTACCCCAATTAAAAAAAAAAATTAAAACCAAGAAGAAATAATGAGGCATAAACGTATAGGGCTTTCTCCGTGCACATTCCAATGTAATTTACAACCTAGGAACACGACTTCCAGAAAGGCTCTGCTGCCCTACTACCCAGATTTGGGAATGGAGAAATGCTGCCTGCTTCAGGTCACTTCCCACAACAGGAGCTTTAAAACCATTGCTAAAGGTCACTAAATATTCACAAAACTTGCAGTTCGGTAAATGACACCTGCTCTCTAAAAAGAGTCTCAGGTGGAAAATCGACCAAAAAATTCAAAAGAGGGCAACCTTCCAAGAAGACAATATCAAGAGTTATATTGTACTCCCAATTGTTTCCTTTTTTCAACAGAAAAGAAAATGGCGGTGAAAAATGATGAGTTTTACGAATTTTAAAAGCCATGCAAACCCAAATTACAAAACCCTATCAGCTCACAGCAGCCAGTAGGGCCATTAGCATAAATGTTGCAAACAATAAATGCTGAAGCGATTGTGGAGAAATGCGTACCCTCGATTCTGAGGGGGACGTGGTAAGTGCCACTAATGAGAACACAAAGAAGGTACTTTGAAAAGGGAAAAACGATGCTACCAGTCAGTCAATCACACCCACTGCTGGGGCTATCACCTGAGAAAATGAGAATCAAAAAGTCACAGGCTGGCAATCCTGCACTCCAACAATATTTACCATAGCCAACACTTGGAAGCAATGAAAATGTCCATCAACCGAGGAATGCACAAAGAAGAAGTGGTCCACGTACACAGTGGAAAATTACTCCAATAAAAAATAAAAATTAAATTTAAAAATCCAACACAACTAAGGAGACATCAGCTTGTGTGGGTTTGTCCGGGCACACTCCACTCTAATTTATAACCGAGAAACACCACAGGCCGCAAGGGCTTTTCCCTAGTTACCAGGGTGGGGAACATAGAAAGGCTGCTGCCCTCTGGCAGTTACCTGCAAAAGCAGTTTTAAAGCCTGTGCTAATGGTCATTTCATAGGAATAAGTACTGCAGAAGTGTAAATGAAACCTGCCCTCAAAATGTCTTCAGGGAGGTAATGGCCAAAACATTTCAAAATGTGACACATACTTTAAGAGAACACTTTGAAGAACTGAGGGGAAATCACAGCTTGAAAAATAAAAAGGACATGCCTTAAAGCTCAATTTCAACGGATTATGAGGCACGTGCGAATTCAACCACAAAGAGGTATCAGGTCACACTTTTCAGAATAACCATCAGCAAGAAAACTACAAACAATAAATGCCGAAGGTGTTGTGGAGAAATGCATACCCTCAACTGCAAGTAGGACATAAGTTGGAAAGGGCCACCAACTAGAACAGAATGGGGGTGCCTTAAAAACGTAAACATTGAGCTACCATATGATCCAGCAGGCCCACTCCTCCACCTATAATCTAAGAAGAGAGAATTGGAAAGACACAGGCAGGCAAATCTGCATTGCACAGTATTACAATATCCAAGATATGGAAGTAACCAAAAAGTCCACCAACAGATGGGTGGACAAAGAAGTACTCCTCCATGTACAGATGGAATATTCGCTAGTGAAAAAAATGAAACAATACCATTTGCAGCGCCATAGATGAGTCTAGACGTAATCACGCCACAGGTAGTCAGTGAGAAAGCAAAATACATATATCCTATGATATCACTTTCAGGAGTTACTTAAAAATTGATACCAATGAAGATATTTCCACAGAGAAAGGCAATCACAGTTTCATTAAAAAACTTATGGTTCACCAAATAGAAAGGGATGAGGATTGGATACATTACCATATTGGGGTTAACAGAGATATACAAACCATGTGAAATATATAACCACCAAAGACGTACGGAAGACCAGGAGAAGACTACGCAACATTGTGTCATAACCTACATGGGAAAAGGATGCGAGGAAGAAAAGATACACGTATATGTGTGAAAGACCCACATCTTGCACACCTAGAGCAAACAAACCAATGTAATCAAATCTGCTGGGATAAAAAATAAAAAGTAAATTACAAATATGAACAAGAAGTAATGAGACATAAACTTAAAGGGCTTTTTCCTGGCCCATTCCATTCTAATTTACAACCTAGAACACCACTTCCATTAAGCCTCTGTTTCCCCAGGTACCAAATTTGGTAAAGAAGAAATGCTGCCACCTTGTGGCCGTGTCCTGCAAGAGCAGCTTTAAACTCACAGCTAATGGTTACTTAACATTCACAACGACTCAGGGCTGTAAAGGACACCTGCCCTAAAAAATTGTGCTGAAGTAGTGAATGGACAAAAAAATTCAAAACAGGCAGATGTTTCAAGAAGAGACTATGAAGAGTTATGTATTACTCACGCTCTTTTTAAAAAAAAGGAAAATGGATACAAGCTCAACCTCAGGGTGTGTTAGACCCATGCAATCTAATCTACGAAAAGTTTCAACTTACACCAGTCGACTGACCATCAGCAAAAAGTATACGAACAATAAATGCTGAAGGGGTTTTAGAGCACTGTGTACCCTCTACCTGCTGGTGAGACGTAAAGGGGTAACAGCCAATAATGAGAAAAGAAAGGAGCTGTGTTTAAAAGTAAAAATGGAGGTACCATTCAATCCAGCAGGCGCACCATTGGATCTCTCACCTGAGAAGACAAGAATCGAGAAGACACAGGCCGCAAAACCTGCAATGCAGCCTTATTCACAATAGCCAAGACAGTGAAGCAATCAAAATGTCCAATAACAGGTGAATGGATAAAGAAGAAGTGGTCCATGTACACAATGGAATATTAGCCATGGAAAACAACGAACCATTGCTCTTTGAGGCACCACAAATGAGTCTGCAGATAATCATGAAAGATGAGGTAAGTTGGAAAGCAAAAGACCTGTATTCTATGATATCACTTATAGGCGTTATCTAATAACTGACACAAATGAACATATTTCCACAGAGAAAGACACTCACAGACTTAGAAAATAAAACTATGCTCAACTAAAAGGAAAGGTGGGGGAATGGATAAATTAAGATTACTGTTACTATATGTATACAAACACAAATTATATAAATATCTCAAAAATACCGACCATATAGCAAGGGAGGTCTGCGGAACCCTCTGTAACATTTTACATGGGAAGAGGATCTGTACTTGAATAGACATATATAATGTACAAATGAACCAGATTGTGTTCACCTAGGACAAACAATATTCTAAGCTTTACCCCAATTAAAAAAAAAATTAAATCCAAGAAGAAATAATGAGACATAAACTTATAGGGCTTCCTCCGTGCACATTCCAATGTAATTTACAACCTAGGAACACGACTTCCAGAAAGGCTTTGCTGCCCTACTACCCAGATTTGGGAATGGAGAAATGCTGCCTGCTTCAGGTCACTTCCCACAACAGGAGCTTTAAAACCATTGCTAAAGGTCACTAAATATTCACAAAACTTGCAGTTCGGTAAATGACACCTGCTCTCTAAAAAGAGTCTCAGGTGGAAAATCGACCAAAAAATTCAAAAGAGGGCAACCTTCCAAGAAGACAATATCAAGAGTTATATTGTACTCCCAATTGTTTCCTTTTTTCAACAGAAAAGAAAATGGCGGTGAAAAATGATGAGTTTTACGAATTTTAAAAGCCATGCAAACCCAAATTACAAAACCCTATCAGCTCACAGCAGCCAGTAGGGCCATTAGCATAAATGTTGCAAACAATAAATGCTGAAGCGATTGTGGAGAAATGCGTACCCTCGATTCTGAGGGGGACGTGGTAAGTGCCACTAATGAGAACACAAAGAAGGTACTTTGAAAAGGGAAAAACGATGCTACCAGTCAGTCAATCACACCCACTGCTGGGGCTATCACCTGAGAAAATGATAATCAAAAAGTCACAGGCTGGCAATCCTGCACTCCAACAATATTTACCATAGCCAACACTTGGAAGCAATGAAAATGTCCATCAACCGAGGAATGCACAAAGAAGAAGTGGTCCACGTACACAGTGGAAAATTACTCCAATAAAAAATAAAAATTAAATTTAAAAATCCAACACAACTAAGGAGACATCAGCTTGTGTGGGTTTGTCCGGGCACACTCCACTCTAATTTATAACCGAGAAACACCACAGGCCGCAAGGGCTTTTCCCTAGTTACCAGGGTGGGGAACATAGAAAGGCTGCTGCCCTCTGGCAGTTACCTGCAAAAGCAGTTTTAAAGCCTGTGCTAATGGTCATTTCATAGGAATAAGTACTGCAGAAGTGTAAATGAAACCTGCCCTAAAAATGTCTTCAGGGAGGTAATGGCCAAAACATTTCAAAATGTGACACATACTTTAAGAGAACACTTTGAAGAACTGAGGGGAAATCACAGCTTGAAAAATAAAAAGGACATGCCTTAAAGCTCAATTTCAACGGATTATGAGGCACGTGCGAATTCAACCACAAAGAGGTATCAGGTCACACTTTTCAGAATAACCATCAGCAAGAAAACTACAAACAATAAATGCCGAAGGTGTTGTGGAGAAATGCATACCCTCAACTGCAAGTAGGACATAAGTTGGAAAGGGCCACCAACTAGAACAGAATGGGGGTGCCTTAAAAACGTAAACATTGAGCTACCATATGATCCAGCAGGCCCACTCCTCCACCTATAATCTAAGAAGAGAGAATTGGAAAGACACAGGCAGGCAAATCTGCATTGCACAGTATTACAATATCCAAGATATGGAAGTAACCAAAAAGTCCACCAACAGATGGGTGGACAAAGAAGTACTCCTCCATGTACAGATGGAATATTCGCTAGTGAAAAAAATGAAACAATACCATTTGCAGCGCCATAGATGAGTCTAGACGTAATCACGCCACAGGTAGTCAGTGAGAAAGCAAAATACATATATCCTATGATATCACTTTCAGGAGTTACTTAAAAATTGATACCAATGAAGATATTTCCACAGAGAAAGGCAATCACAGTTTCATTAAAAAACTTATGGTTCACCAAATAGAAAGGGATGAGGATTGGATACATTACCATATTGGGGTTAACAGAGATATACAAACCATGTGAAATATATAACCACCAAAGACGTACGGAAGACCAGGAGAAGACTACGCAACATTGTGTCATAACCTACATGGGAAAAGGATGCGAGGAAGAAAAGATACACGTATATGTGTGAAAGACCCACATCTTGCACACCTAGAGCAAACAAACCAATGTAATCAAATCTGCTGGGATAAAAAATAAAAAGTAAATTACAAATATGAACAAGAAGTAATGAGACATAAACTTAAAGGGCTTTTTCCTGGCCCATTCCATTCTAATTTACAACCTAGAACACCACTTCCATTAAGCCTCTGTTTCCCCAGGTACCAAATTTGGTAAAGAAGAAATGCTGCCACCTTGTGGCCGTGTCCTGCAAGAGCAGCTTTAAACTCACAGCTAATGGTTACTTAACATTCACAAGGACTCAGGGCTGTAAAGGACACCTGCCCTAAAAAATTGTGCTGAAGTAGTGAATGGACAAAAAAATTCAAAACAGGCAGATGTTTCAAGAAGAGACTATGAAGAGTTATGTATTACTCACGCTCTTTTTAAAAAAAAGGAAAATGGATACAAGCTCAACCTCAGGGTGTGTTAGACCCATGCAATCTAATCTACGAAAAGTTTCAACTTACACCAGTCGACTGACCATCAGCAAAAAGTATACGAACAATAAATGCTGAAGGGGTTTTAGAGCACTGTGTACCCTCTACCTGCTGGTGAGACGTAAAGGGGTAACAGCCAATAATGAGAAAAGAAAGGAGCTGTGTTTAAAAGTAAAAATGGAGGTACCATTCAATCCAGCAGGCGCACCATTGGATCTCTCACCTGAGAAGACAAGAATCGAGAAGACACAGGCCGCAAAACCTGCAATGCAGCCTTATTCACAATAGCCAAGACAGTGAAGCAATCAAAATGTCCAACAACAGGTGAATGGATAAAGAAGAAGTGGTCCATGTACACAATGGAATATTAGCCATGGAAAACAACGAACCATTGCTCTTTGAGGCACCACAAATGAGTCTGCAGATAATCATGAAAGATGAGGTAAGTTGGAAAGCAAAAGACCTGTATTCTATGATATCACTTATAGGCGTTATCTAATAACTGACACAAATGAACATATTTCCACAGAGAAAGACACTCACAGACTTAGAAAATAAAACTATGCTCAACTAAAAGGAAAGGTGGGGGAATGGATAAATTAAGATTACTGTTACTATATGTATACAAACACAAATTATATAAATATCTCAAAAATACCGACCATATAGCAAGGGAGGTCTGCGGAACCCTCTGTAACATTTTACATGGGAAGAGGATCTGTACTTGAATAGACATATATAATGTACAAATGAACCAGATTGTGTTCACCTAGGACAAACAATATTCTAAGCTTTACCCCAATTAAAAAAAAAATTAAATCCAAGAAGAAATAATGAGACATAAACTTATAGGGCTTCCTCCGTGCACATTCCAATGTAATTTACAACCTAGGAACACGACTTCCAGAAAGGCTTTGCTGCCCTACTACCCAGATTTGGGAATGGAGAAATGCTGCCTGCTTCAGGTCACTTCCCACAACAGGAGCTTTAAAACCATTGCTAAAGGTCACTAAATATTCACAAAACTTGCAGTTCGGTAAATGACACCTGCTCTCTAAAAAGAGTCTCAGGTGGAAAATCGACCAAAAAATTCAAAAGAGGGCAACCTTCCAAGAAGACAATATCAAGAGTTATATTGTACTCCCAATTGTTTCCTTTTTTCAACAGAAAAGAAAATGGCGGTGAAAATTGATGAGTTTTACGAATTTTAAAAGCCATGCAAACCCAAATTACAAAACCCTATCAGCTCACAGCAGCCAGTAGGGCCATTAGCATAAATGTTGCAAACAATAAATGCTGAAGCGATTGTGGAGAAATGCGTACCCTCGATTCTGAGGGGGACGTGGTAAGTGCCACTAATGAGAACACAAAGAAGGTACTTTGAAAAGGGAAAAACGATGCTACCAGTCAGTCAATCACACCCACTGCTGGGGCTATCACCTGAGAAAATGAGAATCAAAAAGTCACAGGCTGGCAATCCTGCACTCCAACAATATTTACCATAGCCAACACTTGGAAGCAATGAAAATGTCCATCAACCGAGGAATGCACAAAGAAGAAGTGGTCCACGTACACAGTGGAAAATTACTCCAATAAAAAATAAAAATTAAATTTAAAAATCCAACACAACTAAGGAGACATCAGCTTGTGTGGGTTTGTCCGGGCACACTCCACTCTAATTTATAACCGAGAAACACCACAGGCCGCAAGGGCTTTTCCCTAGTTACCAGGGTGGGGAACATAGAAAGGCTGCTGCCCTCTGGCAGTTACCTGCAAAAGCAGTTTTAAAGCCTGTGCTAATGGTCATTTCATAGGAATAAGTACTGCAGAAGTGTAAATGAAACCTGCCCTCAAAATGTCTTCAGGGAGGTAATGGCCAAAACATTTCAAAATGTGACACATACTTTAAGAGAACACTTTGAAGAACTGAGGGGAAATCACAGCTTGAAAAATAAAAAGGACATGCCTTAAAGCTCAATTTCAACGGATTATGAGGCACGTGCGAATTCAACCACAAAGAGGTATCAGGTCACACTTTTCAGAATAACCATCAGCAAGAAAACTACAAACAATAAATGCCGAAGGTGTTGTGGAGAAATGCATACCCTCAACTGCAAGTAGGACATAAGTTGGAAAGGGCCACCAACTAGAACAGAATGGGGGTGCCTTAAAAACGTAAACATTGAGCTACCATATGATCCAGCAGGCCCACTCCTCCACCTATAATCTAAGAAGAGAGAATTGGAAAGACACAGGCAGGCAAATCTGCATTGCACAGTATTACAATATCCAAGATATGGAAGTAACCAAAAAGTCCACCAACAGATGGGTGGACAAAGAAGTACTCCTCCATGTACAGATGGAATATTCGCTAGTGAAAAAAATGAAACAATACCATTTGCAGCGCCATAGATGAGTCTAGACGTAATCACGCCACAGGTAGTCAGTGAGAAAGCAAAATACATATATCCTATGATATCACTTTCAGGAGTTACTTAAAAATTGATACCAATGAAGATATTTCCACAGAGAAAGGCAATCACAGTTTCATTAAAAAACTTATGGTTCACCAAATAGAAAGGGATGAGGATTGGATACATTACCATATTGGGGTTAACAGAGATATACAAACCATGTGAAATATATAACCACCAAAGACGTACGGAAGACCAGGAGAAGACTACGCAACATTGTGTCATAACCTACATGGGAAAAGGATGCGAGGAAGAAAAGATACACGTATATGTGTGAAAGACCCACATCTTGCACACCTAGAGCAAACAAACCAATGTAATCAAATCTGCTGGGATAAAAAATAAAAAGTAAATTACAAATATGAACAAGAAGTAATGAGACATAAACTTAAAGGGCTTTTTCCTGGCCCATTCCATTCTAATTTACAACCTAGAACACCACTTCCATTAAGCCTCTGTTTCCCCAGGTACCAAATTTGGTAAAGAAGAAATGCTGCCACCTTGTGGCCGTGTCCTGCAAGAGCAGCTTTAAACTCACAGCTAATGGTTACTTAACATTCACAACGACTCAGGGCTGTAAAGGACACCTGCCCTAAAAAATTGTGCTGAAGTAGTGAATGGACAAAAAAATTCAAAACAGGCAGATGTTTCAAGAAGAGACTATGAAGAGTTATGTATTACTCACGCTCTTTTTAAAAAAAAGGAAAATGGATACAAGCTCAACCTCAGGGTGTGTTAGACCCATGCAATCTAATCTACGAAAAGTTTCAACTTACACCAGTCGACTGACCATCAGCAAAAAGTATACGAACAATAAATGCTGAAGGGGTTTTAGAGCACTGTGTACCCTCTACCTGCTGGTGAGACGTAAAGGGGTAACAGCCAATAATGAGAAAAGAAAGGAGCTGTGTTTAAAAGTAAAAATGGAGGTACCATTCAATCCAGCAGGCGCACCATTGGATCTCTCACCTGAGAAGACAAGAATCGAGAAGACACAGGCCGCAAAACCTGCAATGCAGCCTTATTCACAATAGCCAAGACAGTGAAGCAATCAAAATGTCCAATAACAGGTGAATGGATAAAGAAGAAGTGGTCCATGTACACAATGGAATATTAGCCATGGAAAACAACGAACCATTGCTCTTTGAGGCACCACAAATGAGTCTGCAGATAATCATGAAAGATGAGGTAAGTTGGAAAGCAAAAGACCTGTATTCTATGATATCACTTATAGGCGTTATCTAATAACTGACACAAATGAACATATTTCCACAGAGAAAGACACTCACAGACTTAGAAAATAAAACTATGCTCAACTAAAAGGAAAGGTGGGGGAATGGATAAATTAAGATTACTGTTACTATATGTATACAAACACAAATTATATAAATATCTCAAAAATACCGACCATATAGCAAGGGAGGTCTGCGGAACCCTCTGTAACATTTTACATGGGAAGAGGATCTGTACTTGAATAGACATATATAATGTACAAATGAACCAGATTGTGTTCACCTAGGACAAACAATATTCTAAGCTTTACCCCAATTAAAAAAAAAATTAAATCCAAGAAGAAATAATGAGACATAAACTTATAGGGCTTCCTCCGTGCACATTCCAATGTAATTTACAACCTAGGAACACGACTTCCAGAAAGGCTTTGCTGCCCTACTACCCAGATTTGGGAATGGAGAAATGCTGCCTGCTTCAGGTCACTTCCCACAACAGGAGCTTTAAAACCATTGCTAAAGGTCACTAAATATTCACAAAACTTGCAGTTCGGTAAATGACACCTGCTCTCTAAAAAGAGTCTCAGGTGGAAAATCGACCAAAAAATTCAAAAGAGGGCAACCTTCCAAGAAGACAATATCAAGAGTTATATTGTACTCCCAATTGTTTCCTTTTTTCAACAGAAAAGAAAATGGCGGTGAAAAATGATGAGTTTTACGAATTTTAAAAGCCATGCAAACCCAAATTACAAAACCCTATCAGCTCACAGCAGCCAGTAGGGCCATTAGCATAAATGTTGCAAACAATAAATGCTGAAGCGATTGTGGAGAAATGCGTACCCTCGATTCTGAGGGGGACGTGGTAAGTGCCACTAATGAGAACACAAAGAAGGTACTTTGAAAAGGGAAAAACGATGCTACCAGTCAGTCAATCACACCCACTGCTGGGGCTATCACCTGAGAAAATGATAATCAAAAAGTCACAGGCTGGCAATCCTGCACTCCAACAATATTTACCATAGCCAACACTTGGAAGCAATGAAAATGTCCATCAACCGAGGAATGCACAAAGAAGAAGTGGTCCACGTACACAGTGGAAAATTACTCCAATAAAAAATAAAAATTAAATTTAAAAATCCAACACAACTAAGGAGACATCAGCTTGTGTGGGTTTGTCCGGGCACACTCCACTCTAATTTATAACCGAGAAACACCACAGGCCGCAAGGGCTTTTCCCTAGTTACCAGGGTGGGGAACATAGAAAGGCTGCTGCCCTCTGGCAGTTACCTGCAAAAGCAGTTTTAAAGCCTGTGCTAATGGTCATTTCATAGGAATAAGTACTGCAGAAGTGTAAATGAAACCTGCCCTCAAAATGTCTTCAGGGAGGTAATGGCCAAAACATTTCAAAATGTGACACATACTTTAAGAGAACACTTTGAAGAACTGAGGGGAAATCACAGCTTGAAAAATAAAAAGGACATGCCTTAAAGCTCAATTTCAACGGATTATGAGGCACGTGCGAATTCAACCACAAAGAGGTATCAGGTCACACTTTTCAGAATAACCATCAGCAAGAAAACTACAAACAATAAATGCCGAAGGTGTTGTGGAGAAATGCATACCCTCAACTGCAAGTAGGACATAAGTTGGAAAGGGCCACCAACTAGAACAGAATGGGGGTGCCTTAAAAACGTAAACATTGAGCTACCATATGATCCAGCAGGCCCACTCCTCCACCTATAATCTAAGAAGAGAGAATTGGAAAGACACAGGCAGGCAAATCTGCATTGCACAGTATTACAATATCCAAGATATGGAAGTAACCAAAAAGTCCACCAACAGATGGGTGGACAAAGAAGTACTCCTCCATGTACAGATGGAATATTCGCTAGTGAAAAAAATGAAACAATACCATTTGCAGCGCCATAGATGAGTCTAGACGTAATCACGCCACAGGTAGTCAGTGAGAAAGCAAAATACATATATCCTATGATATCACTTTCAGGAGTTACTTAAAAATTGATACCAATGAAGATATTTCCACAGAGAAAGGCAATCACAGTTTCATTAAAAAACTTATGGTTCACCAAATAGAAAGGGATGAGGATTGGATACATTACCATATTGGGGTTAACAGAGATATACAAACCATGTGAAATATATAACCACCAAAGACGTACGGAAGACCAGGAGAAGACTACGCAACATTGTGTCATAACCTACATGGGAAAAGGATGCGAGGAAGAAAAGATACACGTATATGTGTGAAAGACCCACATCTTGCACACCTAGAGCAAACAAACCAATGTAATCAAATCTGCTGGGATAAAAAATAAAAAGTAAATTACAAATATGAACAAGAAGTAATGAGACATAAACTTAAAGGGCTTTTTCCTGGCCCATTCCATTCTAATTTACAACCTAGAACACCACTTCCATTAAGCCTCTGTTTCCCCAGGTACCAAATTTGGTAAAGAAGAAATGCTGCCACCTTGTGGCCGTGTCCTGCAAGAGCAGCTTTAAACTCACAGCTAATGGTTACTTAACATTCACAAGGACTCAGGGCTGTAAAGGACACCTGCCCTAAAAAATTGTGCTGAAGTAGTGAATGGACAAAAAAATTCAAAACAGGCAGATGTTTCAAGAAGAGACTATGAAGAGTTATGTATTACTCACGCTCTTTTTAAAAAAAAGGAAAATGGATACAAGCTCAACCTCAGGGTGTGTTAGACCCATGCAATCTAATCTACGAAAAGTTTCAACTTACACCAGTCGACTGACCATCAGCAAAAAGTATACGAACAATAAATGCTGAAGGGGTTTTAGAGCACTGTGTACCCTCTACCTGCTGGTGAGACGTAAAGGGGTAACAGCCAATAATGAGAAAAGAAAGGAGCTGTGTTTAAAAGTAAAAATGGAGGTACCATTCAATCCAGCAGGCGCACCATTGGATCTCTCACCTGAGAAGACAAGAATCGAGAAGACACAGGCCGCAAAACCTGCAATGCAGCCTTATTCACAATAGCCAAGACAGTGAAGCAATCAAAATGTCCAATAACAGGTGAATGGATAAAGAAGAAGTGGTCCATGTACACAATGGAATATTAGCCATGGAAAACAACGAACCATTGCTCTTTGAGGCACCACAAATGAGTCTGCAGATAATCATGAAAGATGAGGTAAGTTGGAAAGCAAAAGACCTGTATTCTATGATATCACTTATAGGCGTTATCTAATAACTGACACAAATGAACATATTTCCACAGAGAAAGACACTCACAGACTTAGAAAATAAAACTATGCTCAACTAAAAGGAAAGGTGGGGGAATGGATAAATTAAGATTACTGTTACTATATGTATACAAACACAAATTATATAAATATCTCAAAAATACCGACCATATAGCAAGGGAGGTCTGCGGAACCCTCTGTAACATTTTACATGGGAAGAGGATCTGTACTTGAATAGACATATATAATGTACAAATGAACCAGATTGTGTTCACCTAGGACAAACAATATTCTAAGCTTTACCCCAATTAAAAAAAAAATTAAATCCAAGAAGAAATAATGAGACATAAACTTATAGGGCTTCCTCCGTGCACATTCCAATGTAATTTACAACCTAGGAACACGACTTCCAGAAAGGCTTTGCTGCCCTACTACCCAGATTTGGGAATGGAGAAATGCTGCCTGCTTCAGGTCACTTCCCACAACAGGAGCTTTAAAACCATTGCTAAAGGTCACTAAATATTCACAAAACTTGCAGTTCGGTAAATGACACCTGCTCTCTAAAAAGAGTCTCAGGTGGAAAATCGACCAAAAAATTCAAAAGAGGGCAACCTTCCAAGAAGACAATATCAAGAGTTATATTGTACTCCCAATTGTTTCCTTTTTTCAACAGAAAAGAAAATGGCGGTGAAAATTGATGAGTTTTACGAATTTTAAAAGCCATGCAAACCCAAATTACAAAACCCTATCAGCTCACAGCAGCCAGTAGGGCCATTAGCATAAATGTTGCAAACAATAAATGCTGAAGCGATTGTGGAGAAATGCGTACCCTCGATTCTGAGGGGGACGTGGTAAGTGCCACTAATGAGAACACAAAGAAGGTACTTTGAAAAGGGAAAAACGATGCTACCAGTCAGTCAATCACACCCACTGCTGGGGCTATCACCTGAGAAAATGAGAATCAAAAAGTCACAGGCTGGCAATCCTGCACTCCAACAATATTTACCATAGCCAACACTTGGAAGCAATGAAAATGTCCATCAACCGAGGAATGCACAAAGAAGAAGTGGTCCACGTACACAGTGGAAAATTACTCCAATAAAAAATAAAAATTAAATTTAAAAATCCAACACAACTAAGGAGACATCAGCTTGTGTGGGTTTGTCCGGGCACACTCCACTCTAATTTATAACCGAGAAACACCACAGGCCGCAAGGGCTTTTCCCTAGTTACCAGGGTGGGGAACATAGAAAGGCTGCTGCCCTCTGGCAGTTACCTGCAAAAGCAGTTTTAAAGCCTGTGCTAATGGTCATTTCATAGGAATAAGTACTGCAGAAGTGTAAATGAAACCTGCCCTCAAAATGTCTTCAGGGAGGTAATGGCCAAAACATTTCAAAATGTGACACATACTTTAAGAGAACACTTTGAAGAACTGAGGGGAAATCACAGCTTGAAAAATAAAAAGGACATGCCTTAAAGCTCAATTTCAACGGATTATGAGGCACGTGCGAATTCAACCACAAAGAGGTATCAGGTCACACTTTTCAGAATAACCATCAGCAAGAAAACTACAAACAATAAATGCCGAAGGTGTTGTGGAGAAATGCATACCCTCAACTGCAAGTAGGACATAAGTTGGAAAGGGCCACCAACTAGAACAGAATGGGGGTGCCTTAAAAACGTAAACATTGAGCTACCATATGATCCAGCAGGCCCACTCCTCCACCTATAATCTAAGAAGAGAGAATTGGAAAGACACAGGCAGGCAAATCTGCATTGCACAGTATTACAATATCCAAGATATGGAAGTAACCAAAAAGTCCACCAACAGATGGGTGGACAAAGAAGTACTCCTCCATGTACAGATGGAATATTCGCTAGTGAAAAAAATGAAACAATACCATTTGCAGCGCCATAGATGAGTCTAGACGTAATCACGCCACAGGTAGTCAGTGAGAAAGCAAAATACATATATCCTATGATATCACTTTCAGGAGTTACTTAAAAATTGATACCAATGAAGATATTTCCACAGAGAAAGGCAATCACAGTTTCATTAAAAAACTTATGGTTCACCAAATAGAAAGGGATGAGGATTGGATACATTACCATATTGGGGTTAACAGAGATATACAAACCATGTGAAATATATAACCACCAAAGACGTACGGAAGACCAGGAGAAGACTACGCAACATTGTGTCATAACCTACATGGGAAAAGGATGCGAGGAAGAAAAGATACACGTATATGTGTGAAAGACCCACATCTTGCACACCTAGAGCAAACAAACCAATGTAATCAAATCTGCTGGGATAAAAAATAAAAAGTAAATTACAAATATGAACAAGAAGTAATGAGACATAAACTTAAAGGGCTTTTTCCTGGCCCATTCCATTCTAATTTACAACCTAGAACACCACTTCCATTAAGCCTCTGTTTCCCCAGGTACCAAATTTGGTAAAGAAGAAATGCTGCCACCTTGTGGCCGTGTCCTGCAAGAGCAGCTTTAAACTCACAGCTAATGGTTACTTAACATTCACAAGGACTCAGGGCTGTAAAGGACACCTGCCCTAAAAAATTGTGCTGAAGTAGTGAATGGACAAAAAAATTCAAAACAGGCAGATGTTTCAAGAAGAGACTATGAAGAGTTATGTATTACTCACGCTCTTTTTAAAAAAAAGGAAAATGGATACAAGCTCAACCTCAGGGTGTGTTAGACCCATGCAATCTAATCTACGAAAAGTTTCAACTTACACCAGTCGACTGACCATCAGCAAAAAGTATACGAACAATAAATGCTGAAGGGGTTTTAGAGCACTGTGTACCCTCTACCTGCTGGTGAGACGTAAAGGGGTAACAGCCAATAATGAGAAAAGAAAGGAGCTGTGTTTAAAAGTAAAAATGGAGGTACCATTCAATCCAGCAGGCGCACCATTGGATCTCTCACCTGAGAAGACAAGAATCGAGAAGACACAGGCCGCAAAACCTGCAATGCAGCCTTATTCACAATAGCCAAGACAGTGAAGCAATCAAAGTGTCCAATAACAGGTGAATGGATAAAGAAGAAGTGGTCCATGTACACAATGGAATATTAGCCATGGAAAACAACGAACCATTGCTCTTTGAGGCACCACAAATGAGTCTGCAGATAATCATGAAAGATGAGGTAAGTTGGAAAGCAAAAGACCTGTATTCTATGATATCACTTATAGGCGTTATCTAATAACTGACACAAATGAACATATTTCCACAGAGAAAGACACTCACAGACTTAGAAAATAAAACTATGCTCAACTAAAAGGAAAGGTGGGGGAATGGATAAATTAAGATTACTGTTACTATATGTATACAAACACAAATTATATAAATATCTCAAAAATACCGACCATATAGCAAGGGAGGTCTGCGGAACCCTCTGTAACATTTTACATGGGAAGAGGATCTGTACTTGAATAGACATATATAATGTACAAATGAACCAGATTGTGTTCACCTAGGACAAACAATATTCTAAGCTTTACCCCAATTAAAAAAAAAATTAAATCCAAGAAGAAATAATGAGACATAAACTTATAGGGCTTCCTCCGTGCACATTCCAATGTAATTTACAACCTAGGAACACGACTTCCAGAAAGGCTTTGCTGCCCTACTACCCAGATTTGGGAATGGAGAAATGCTGCCTGCTTCAGGTCACTTCCCACAACAGGAGCTTTAAAACCATTGCTAAAGGTCACTAAATATTCACAAAACTTGCAGTTCGGTAAATGACACCTGCTCTCTAAAAAGAGTCTCAGGTGGAAAATCGACCAAAAAATTCAAAAGAGGGCAACCTTCCAAGAAGACAATATCAAGAGTTATATTGTACTCCCAATTGTTTCCTTTTTTCAACAGAAAAGAAAATGGCGGTGAAAAATGATGAGTTTTACGAATTTTAAAAGCCATGCAAACCCAAATTACAAAACCCTATCAGCTCACAGCAGCCAGTAGGGCCATTAGCATAAATGTTGCAAACAATAAATGCTGAAGCGATTGTGGAGAAATGCGTACCCTCGATTCTGAGGGGGACGTGGTAAGTGCCACTAATGAGAACACAAAGAAGGTACTTTGAAAAGGGAAAAACGATGCTACCAGTCAGTCAATCACACCCACTGCTGGGGCTATCACCTGAGAAAATGAGAATCAAAAAGTCACAGGCTGGCAATCCTGCACTCCAACAATATTTACCATAGCCAACACTTGGAAGCAATGAAAATGTCCATCAACCGAGGAATGCACAAAGAAGAAGTGGTCCACGTACACAGTGGAAAATTACTCCAATAAAAAATAAAAATTAAATTTAAAAATCCAACACAACTAAGGAGACATCAGCTTGTGTGGGTTTGTCCGGGCACACTCCACTGTAATTTATAACCGAGAAACACCACAGGCCGCAAGGGCTTTTCCCTAGTTACCAGGGTGGGGAACATAGAAAGGCTGCTGCCCTCTGGCAGTTACCTGCAAAAGCAGTTTTAAAGCCTGTGCTAATGGTCATTTCATAGGAATAAGTACTGCAGAAGTGTAAATGAAACCTGCCCACAAAATGTCTTCAGGGAGGTAATGGCCAAAACATTTCAAAATGTGACACATACTTTAAGAGAACACTTTGAAGAACTAAGGGGAAATCACAGCTTGAAAAATAAAAAGGACATGCCTTAAAGCTCAATTTCAACGGATTATGAGGCACGTGCGAATTCAACCACAAAGAGGTATCAGGTCACACTTTTCAGAATAAGCATCAGCAAGAAAACTACAAACAATAAATGCCGAAGGTGTTGTGGAGAAATGCATACCCTCAACTGCAAGTAGGACATAAGTTGGAAAGGGCCACCAACTAGAACAGAATGGGGGTGCCTTAAAAACGTAAACATTGAGCTACCATATGATCCAGCAGGCCCACTCCTCCACCTATAATCTAAGAAGAGAGAATTGGAAAGACACAGGCAGGCAAATCTGCATTGCACAGTATTACAATATCCAAGATATGGAAGTAACCAAAAAGTCCACCAACAGATGGGTGGACAAAGAAGTACTCCTCCATGTACAGATGGAATATTCGCTAGTGAAAAAAATGAAACAATACCATTTGCAGCGCCATAGATGAGTCTAGACGTAATCACGCCACAGGTAGTCAGTGAGAAAGCAAAATACATATATCCTATGATATCACTTTCAGGAGTTACTTAAAAATTGATACCAATGAAGATATTTCCACAGAGAAAGGCAATCACACTTTCATTAAAAAACTTATGGTTCACCAAATAGAAAGGGATGAGGATTGGATACATTACCATATTGGGGTTAACAGAGATATACAAACCATGTGAAATATATAACCACCAAAGACGTACGGAAGACCAGGAGAAGACTACTCAACATTGTGTCATAACCTACATGGGAAAAGGATGCGAGGAAGAAAAGATACACGTATATGTGTGAAAGACCCACATCTTGCACACCTAGAGCAAACAAACCAATGTAATCAAATCTGCTGGGATAAAAAATAAAAAGTAAATTACAAATATGAACAAGAAGTAATGAGACATAAACTTAAAGGGCTTTTTATTGGCCCATTCCATTCTAATTTACAACCTAGAACACCACTTCCATTAAGCCTCTGTTTCCCCAGGTACCAAATTTGGTAAAGAAGAAATGCTGCCACCTTGTGGCCGTGTCCTGCAAGAGCAGCTTTAAACTCACAGCTAATGGTTACTTAACATTCACAAGGACTCAGGGCTGTAAAGGACACCTGCCCTAAAAAATTGTGCTGAAGTAGTGAATGGACAAAAAAATTCAAAACAGGCAGATGTTTCAAGAAGAGACTATGAAGAGTTATGTATTACTCACGCTCTTTTTAAAAAAAAGGAAAATGGATACAAGCTCAACCTCAGGATGTGTTAGACCCATGCAATCTAATCTACGAAAAGTTTCAACTTACACCAGTCGACTGACCATCAGCAAAAAGTATACGAACAATAAATGCGGAAGGGGTTTTAGAGCACTGTGTACCCTCTACCTGCTGGTGAGACGTAAAGGGGTAACAGCCAATAATGAGAAAAGAAAGGAGCTGTGTTTAAAAGTAAAAATGGAGGTACCATTCAATCCAGCAGGCGCACCATTGGATCTCTCACCTGAGAAGACAAGAATCGAGAAGACACAGGCCGCAAAAGCTGCAGTGCAGCCTTATTCACAATAGCCAAGACAGTGAAGCAATCAAAATGTCCAACAACAGGTGAATGGATAAAGAAGAAGTGGTCCATGTACACAATGGAATATTAGCCATGGAAAACAACGAACCATTGCTCTTTGAGGCACCACAAATGAGTCTGCAGATAATCATGAAAGATGAGGTAAGTTGGAAAGCAAAAGACCTGTATTCTATGATATCACTTATAGGCGTTATCTAATAACTGACACAAATGAACATATTTCCACAGAGAAAGACACTCACAGACTTAGAAAATAAAACTATGCTCAACTAAAAGGAAAGGTGGGGGAATGGATAAATTAAGATTACTGTTACTATATGTATACAAACACAAATTATATAAATATCTCAAAAATACCGACCATATAGCAAGGGAGGTCTGCGGAACCCTCTGTAACATTTTACATGGGAAGAGGATCTGTACTTGAATAGACATATATAATGTACAAATGAACCAGATTGTGTTCACCTAGGACAAACAATATTCTAAGCTTTACCCCAATTAAAAAAAAAAATTAAAACCAAGAAGAAATAATGAGACATAAACGTATAGGGCTTTCTCCGTGCACATTCCAATGTAATTTACAACCTAGGAACACGACTTCCAGAAAGGCTCTGCTGCCCTACTACCCAGATTTGGGAATGGAGAAATGCTGCCTGCTTCAGGTCACTTCCCACAACAGGAGCTTTAAAACCATTGCTAAAGGTCACTAAATATTCACAAAACTTGCAGTTCGGTAAATGACACCTGCTCTCTAAAAAGAGTCTCAGGTGGAAAATCGACCAAAAAATTCAAAAGAGGGCAACCTTCCAAGAAGACAATATCAAGAGTTATATTGTACTCCCAATTGTTACCTTTTTTCAACAGAAAAGAAAACGGCGGTGAAAAATGATGAGTTTTACGAATTTTCAAAGCCATGCAAACCCAAATTACAAAACCCTACCAGCTCACAGCAGCCAGCAGGGCCATTAGCATAAATGCTGCAAACAATACATACTGAAGCGATTGTGGAGAAATGTGTACCCTCGATTCTAAGGGGGACGTGGTAAGTGCCACTAATGAGAACACAAAGAAGGTGCTTTGAAAAGGGAAAAACGATGCTACCAGTCAGTCAATCACACCCACTGCTGGGGCTATCACCTGAGAAAATGAGAATCAAAAAGTCACAGGCTGGCAATCCTGCACTCCAACAATATTTACCATAGCCAACACTTGGAAGCAATGAAAATGTCCATCAACTGAGGAATGCACAAAGAAGAAGTGGTCCACGTACACAGTGGAAAATTACTCCATTAAAAAATAAAAATTAAATTTAAAAATCCAACAAAACTAAGGAGACATCAGCTTGTGTGGGTTTGTCCGGGCACACTCCACTCTAATTTATAACCGAGAAACACCACAGGCCGCAAGGGCTTTTCCCTAGTTACCAGGGTGGGGAACATAGAAAGGCTGCTGCCCTCTGGCAGTTACCTGCAAAAGCAGTTTTAAAGCCTGTGCTAATGGTCATTTCATAGGAATAAGTACTGCAGAAGTGTAAATGAAACCTGCCCACAAAATGTCTTCAGGGAGGTAATGGCCAAAACATTTCAAAATGTGACACATACTTTAAGAGAACACTTTGAAGAACTAAGGGGAAATCACAGCTTGAAAAATAAAAAGGACATGCCTTAAAGCTCAATTTCAACGGATTATGAGGCACGTGCGAATTCAACCACAAAGAGGTATCAGGTCACACTTTTCAGAATAAGCATCAGCAAGAAAACTACAAACAATAAATGCCGAAGGTGTTGTGGAGAAATGCATACCCTCAACTGCAAGTAGGACATAAGTTGGAAAGGGCCACCAACTAGAACAGAATGGGGGTGCCTTAAAAACGTAAACATTGAGCTACCATATGATCCAGCAGGCCCACTCCTCCACCTATAATCTAAGAAGAGAGAATTGGAAAGACACAGGCAGGCAAATCTGCATTGCACAGTATTACAATATCCAAGATATGGAAGTAACCAAAAAGTCCACCAACAGATGGGTGGACAAAGAAGTACTCCTCCATGTACAGATGGAATATTCGCTAGTGAAAAAAATGAAACAATACCATTTGCAGCGCCATAGATGAGTCTAGACGTAATCACGCCACAGGTAGTCAGTGAGAAAGCAAAATACATATATCCTATGATATCACTTTCAGGAGTTACTTAAAAATTGATACCAATGAAGATATTTCCACAGAGAAAGGCAATCACAGTTTCATTAAAAAACTTATGGTTCACCAAATAGAAAGGGATGAGGATTGGATACATTACCATATTGGGGTTAACAGAGATATACAAACCATGTGAAATATATAACCACCAAAGACGTACGGAAGACCAGGAGAAGACTACTCAACATTGTGTCATAACCTACATGGATAAAGGATGCGAGGAAGAAAAGATACACGTATATGTGTGAAAGACCCACATCTTGCACACCTAGAGCAAACAAACCAATGTAATCAAATCTGCTGGGATAAAAAATAAAAAGTAAATTACAAATATGAACAAGAAGTAATGAGACATAAACTTAAAGGGCTTTTTCCTGGCCCATTCCATTCTAATTTACAACCTAGAACACCACTTCCATTAAGCCTCTGTTTCCCCAGGTACCAAATTTGGTAAAGAAGAAATGCTGCCACCTTGTGGCCGTGTCCTGCAAGAGCAGCTTTAAACTCACAGCTAATGGTTACTTAACATTCACAAGGACTCAGGGCTGTAAAGGACACCTGCCCTAAAAAATTGTGCTGAAGTAGTGAATGGACAAAAAAATTCAAAACAGGCAGATGTTTCAAGAAGAGACTATGAAGAGTTATGTATTACTCACGCTCTTTTTAAAAAAAAGGAAAATGGATACAAGCTCAACCTCAGGGTGTGTTAGACCCATGCAATCTAATCTACGAAAAGTTTCAACTTACACCAGTCGACTGACCATCAGCAAAAAGTATACGAACAATAAATGCTGAAGGGGTTTTAGAGCACTGTGTACCCTCTACCTGCTGGTGAGACGTAAAGGGGTAACAGCCAATAATGAGAAAAGAAAGGAGCTGTGTTTAAAAGTAAAAATGGAGGTACCATTCAATCCAGCAGGCGCACCATTGGATCTCTCACCTGAGAAGACAAGAATCGAGAAGACACAGGCCGCAAAAGCTGCAGTGCAGCCTTATTCACAATAGCCAAGACAGTGAAGCAATCAAAATGTCCAACAACAGGTGAATGGATAAAGAAGAAGTGGTCCATGTACACAATGGAATATTAGCCATGGAAAACAACGAACCATTGCTCTTTGAGGCACCACAAATGAGTCTGCAGATAATCATGAAAGATGAGGTAAGTTGGAAAGCAAAAGACCTGTATTCTATGATATCACTTATAGGCGTTATCTAATAACTGACACAAATGAACATATTTCCACAGAGAAAGACACTCACAGACTTAGAAAATAAAACTATGCTCAACTAAAAGGAAAGGTGGGGGAATGGATAAATTAAGATTACTGTTACTATATGTATACAAACACAAATTATATAAATATCTCAAAAATACCGACCATATAGCAAGGGAGGTCTGCGGAACCCTCTGTAACATTTTACATGGGAAGAGGATCTGTACTTGAATAGACATATATAATGTACAAATGAACCAGATTGTGTTCACCTAGGACAAACAATATTCTAAGCTTTACCCCAATTAAAAAAAAAAATTAAAACCAAGAAGAAATAATGAGACATAAACGTATAGGGCTTTCTCCGTGCACATTCCAATGTAATTTACAACCTAGGAACACGACTTCCAGAAAGGCTCTGCTGCCCTACTACCCAGATTTGGGAATGGAGAAATGCTGCCTGCTTCAGGTCACTTCCCACAACAGGAGCTTTAAAACCATTGCTAAAGGTCACTAAATATTCACAAAACTTGCAGTTCGGTAAATGACACCTGCTCTCTAAAAAGAGTCTCAGGTGGAAAATCGACCAAAAAATTCAAAAGAGGGCAACCTTCCAAGAAGACAATATCAAGAGTTATATTGTACTCCCAATTGTTTCCTTTTTTCAACAGAAAAGAAAACGGCGGTGAAAAATGATGAGTTTTACGAATTTTCAAAGCCATGCAAACCCAAATTACAAAACCCTACCAGCTCACAGCAGCCAGCAGGGCCATTAGCATAAATGCTGCAAACAATACATACTGAAGCGATTGTGGAGAAATGCGTACCCTCGATTCTAAGGGGGACGTGGTAAGTGCCACTAATGAGAACACAAAGAAGGTGCTTTGAAAAGGGAAAAACGATGCTACCAGTCAGTCAATCACACCCACTGCTGGGGCTATCACCTGAGAAAATGAGAATCAAAAAGTCACAGGCTGGCAATCCTGCACTCCAACAATATTTACCATAGCCAACACTTGGAAGCAATGAAAATGTCCATCAACCGAGGAATGCACAAAGAAGAAGTGGTCCACGTACACAGTGGAAAATTACTCCATTAAAAAATAAAAATTAAATTTAAAAATCCAACAAAACTAAGGAGACATCAGCTTGTGTGGGTTTGTCCGGGCACACTCCACTCTAATTTATAACCGAGAAACACCACAGGCCGCAAGGGCTTTTCCCTAGTTACCAGGGTGGGGAACATAGAAAGGCTGCTGCCCTCTGGCAGTTACCTGCAAAAGCAGTTTTAAAGCCTGTGCTAATGGTCATTTCATAGGAATAAGTACTGCAGAAGTGTAAATGAAACCTGCCCACAAAATGTCTTCAGGGAGGTAATGGCCAAAACATTTCAAAATGTGACACATACTTTAAGAGAACACTTTGAAGAACTGAGGGGAAATCACAGCTTGAAAAATAAAAAGGACATGCCTTAAAGCTCAATTTCAACGGATTATGAGGCACGTGCGAATTCAACCACAAAGAGGTATCAGGTCACACTTTTCAGAATAAGCATCAGCAAGAAAACTACAAACAATAAATGCCGAAGGTGTTGTGGAGAAATGCATACCCTCAACTGCAAGTAGGACATAAGTTGGAAAGGGCCACCAACTAGAACAGAATGGGGGTGCCTTAAAAACGTAAACATTGAGCTACCATATGATCCAGCAGGCCCACTCCTCCACCTATAATCTAAGAAGAGAGAATTGGAAAGACACAGGCAGGCAAATCTGCATTGCACAGTATTACAATATCCAAGATATGGAAGTAACCAAAAAGTCCACCAACAGATGGGTGGACAAAGAAGTACTCCTCCATGTACAGATGGAATATTCGCTAGTGAAAAAAATGAAACAATACCATTTGCAGCGCCATAGATGAGTCTAGACGTAATCACGCCACAGGTAGTCAGTGAGAAAGCAAAATACATATATCCTATGATATCACTTTCAGGAGTTACTTAAAAATTGATACCAATGAAGATATTTCCACAGAGAAAGGCAATCACAGTTTCATTAAAAAACTTATGGTTCACCAAATAGAAAGGGATGAGGATTGGATACATTACCATATTGGGGTTAACAGAGATATACAAACCATGTGAAATATATAACCACCAAAGACGTACGGAAGACCAGGAGAAGACTACTCAACATTGTGTCATAACCTACATGGGAAAAGGATGCGAGGAAGAAAAGATACACGTATATGTGTGAAAGACCCACATCTTGCACACCTAGAGCAAACAAACCAATGTAATCAAATCTGCTGGGATAAAAAATAAAAAGTAAATTACAAATATGAACAAGAAGTAATGAGACATAAACTTAAAGGGCTTTTTCCTGGCCCATTCCATTCTAATTTACAACCTAGAACACCACTTCCATTAAGCCTCTGTTTCCCCAGGTACCAAATTTGGTAAAGAAGAAATGCTGCCACCTTGTGGCCGTGTCCTGCAAGAGCAGCTTTAAACTCACAGCTAATGGTTACTTAACATTCACAAGGACTCAGGGCTGTAAAGGACACCTGCCCTAAAAAATTGTGCTGAAGTAGTGAATGGACAAAAAAATTCAAAACAGGCAGATGTTTCAAGAAGAGACTATGAAGAGTTATGTATTACTCACGCTCTTTTTAAAAAAAAGGAAAATGGATACAAGCTCAACCTCAGGGTGTGTTAGACCCATGCAATCTAATCTACGAAAAGTTTCAACTTACACCAGTCGACTGACCATCAGCAAAAAGTATACGAACAATAAATGCTGAAGGGGTTTTAGAGCACTGTGTACCCTCTACCTGCTGGTGAGACGTAAAGGGGTAACAGCCAATAATGAGAAAAGAAAGGAGCTGTGTTTAAAAGTAAAAATGGAGGTACCATTCAATCCAGCAGGCGCACCATTGGATCTCTCACCTGAGAAGACAAGAATCGAGAAGACACAGGCCGCAAAAGCTGCAGTGCAGCCTTATTCACAATAGCCAAGACAGTGAAGCAATCAAAATGTCCAACAACAGGTGAATGGATAAAGAAGAAGTGGTCCATGTACACAATGGAATATTAGCCATGGAAAACAAGGAACCATTGCTCTTTGAGGCACCACAAATGAGTCTGCAGATAATCATGAAAGATGAGGTAAGTTGGAAAGCAAAAGACCTGTATTCTATGATATCACTTATAGGCGTTATCTAATAACTGACACAAATGAACATATTTCCACAGAGAAAGACACTCACAGACTTAGAAAATAAAACTATGCTCAACTAAAAGGAAAGGTGGGGGAATGGATAAATTAAGATTACTGTTACTATATGTATACAAACACAAATTATATAAATATCTCAAAAATACCGACCATATAGCAAGGGAGGTCTGCGGAACCCTCTGTACCATTTTACATGGGAAGAGGATCTGTACTTGAATAGACATATATAATGTACAAATGAACCAGATTGTGTTCACCTAGGACAAACAATATTCTAAGCTTTACCCCAATTAAAAAAAAAAAATTAAAACCAAGAAGAAATAATGAGACATAAACGTATAGGGCTTCCTCCGTGCACATTCCAATGTAATTTACAACCTAGGAACACGACTTCCAGAAAGGCTCTGCTGCCCTACTACCCAGATTTGGGAATGGAGAAATGCTGCCTGCTTCAGGTCACTTCCCACAACAGGAGCTTTAAAACCATTGCTAAAGGTCACTAAATATTCACAAAACTTGCAGTTCGGTAAATGACACCTGCTCTCTAAAAAGAGTCTCAGGTGGAAAATCGACCAAAAAATTCAAAAGAGGGCAACCTTCCAAGAAGACAATATCAAGAGTTATATTGTACTCCCAATTGTTTCCTTTTTTCAACAGAAAAGAAAACGGCGGTGAAAAATGATGAGTTTTACGAATTTTCAAAGCCATGCAAACCCAAATTACAAAACCCTACCAGCTCACAGCAGCCAGCAGGGCCATTAGCATAAATGCTGCAAACAATACATACTGAAGCGATTGTGGAGAAATGCGTACCCTCGATTCTAAGGGGGACGTGGTAAGTGCCACTAATGAGAACACAAAGAAGGTGCTTTGAAAAGGGAAAAACGATGCTACCAGTCAGTCAATCACACCCACTGCTGGGGCTATCACCTGAGAAAATGAGAATCAAAAAGTCACAGGCTGGCAATCCTGCACTCCAACAATATTTACCATAGCCAACACTTGGAAGCAATGAAAATGTCCATCAACCGAGGAATGCACAAAGAAGAAGTGGTCCACGTACACAGTGGAAAATTACTCCAATAAAAAATAAAAATTAAATTTAAAAATCCAACACAACTAAGGAGACATCAGCTTGTGTGGGTTTGTCCGGGCACACTCCACTGTAATTTATAACCGAGAAACACCACAGGCCGCAGGGCTTTTCCCTAGTTACCAGGGTGGGGAACATAGAAAGGCTGCTGCCCTCTGGCAGTTACCTGCAAAAGCAGTTTTAAAGCCTGTGCTAATGGTCATTTCATAGGAATAAGTACTGCAGAAGTGTAAATGAAACCTGCCCTCAAAATGTCTTCAGGGAGGTAATGGCCAAAACATTTCAAAATGTGACACATACTTTAAGAGAACACTTTGAAGAACTGAGGGGAAATCACAGCTTGAAAAATAAAAAGGACATGCCTTAAAGCTCAATTTCAACGGATTATGAGGCACGTGCGAATTCAACCACAAAGAGGTATCAGGTCACACTTTTCAGAATAACCATCAGCAAGAAAACTACAAACAATAAATGCCGAAGGTGTTGTGGAGAAATGCATACCCTCAACTGCAAGTAGGACATAAGTTGGAAAGGGCCACCAACTAGAACAGAATGGGGGTGCCTTAAAAACGTAAACATTGAGCTACCATATGATCCAGCAGGCCCACTCCTCCACCTATAATCTAAGAAGAGAGAATTGGAAAGACACAGGCAGGCAAATCTGCATTGCACAGTATTACAATATCCAAGATATGGAAGTAACCAAAAAGTCCACCAACAGATGGGTGGACAAAGAAGTACTCCTCCATGTACAGATGGAATATTCGCTAGTGAAAAAAATGAAACAATACCATTTGCAGCGCCATAGATGAGTCTAGACGTAATCACGCCACAGGTAGTCAGTGAGAAAGCAAAATACATATATCCTATGATATCACTTTCAGGAGTTACTTAAAAATTGATACCAATGAAGATATTTCCACAGAGAAAGGCAATCACAGTTTCATTAAAAAACTTATGGTTCACCAAATAGAAAGGGATGAGGATTGGATACATTACCATATTGGGGTTAACAGAGATATACAAACCATGTGAAATATATAACCACCAAAGACGTACGGAAGACCAGGAGAAGACTACTCAACATTGTGTCATAACCTACATGGGAAAAGGATGCGAGGAAGAAAAGATACACGTATATGTGTGAAAGACCCACATCTTGCACACCTAGAGCAAACAAACCAATGTAATCAAATCTGCTGGGATAAAAAATAAAAAGTAAATTACAAATATGAACAAGAAGTAATGAGACATAAACTTAAAAGGCTTTTTCCTGGCCCATTCCATTCTAATTTACAACCTAGAACACCACTTCCATTAAGCCTCTGTTTCCCCAGGTACCAAATTTGGTAAAGAAGAAATGCTGCCACCTTGTGGCCGTGTCCTGCAAGAGCAGCTTTAAACTCACAGCTAATGGTTACTTAACATTCACAAGGACTCAGGGCTGTAAAGGACACCTGCCCTAAAAAATTGTGCTGAAGTAGTGAATGGACAAAAAAATTCAAAACAGGCAGATGTTTCAAGAAGAGACTATGAAGAGTTATGTATTACTCACGCTCTTTTTAAAAAAAAGGAAAATGGATACAAGCTCAACCTCAGGGTGTGTTAGACCCATGCAATCTAATCGACGAAAAGTTTCAACTTACACCAGTCGACTGACCATCAGCAAAAAGTATACGAACAATAAATGCTGAAGGGGTTTTAGAGCACTGTGTACCCTCTACCTGCTGGTGAGACGTAAAGGGGTAACAGCCAATAATGAGAAAAGAAAGGAGCTGTGTTTAAAAGTAAAAATGGAGGTACCATTCAATCCAGCAGGCGCACCATTGGATCTCTCACCTGAGAAGACAAGAATCGAGAAGACACAGGCCGCAAAACCTGCAGTGCAGCCTTATTCACAATAGCCAAGACAGTGAAGCAATCAAAATGTCCAACAACAGGTGAATGGATAAAGAAGAAGTGGTCCATGTACACAATGGAATATTAGCCATGGAAAACAACGAACCATTGCTCTTTGAGGCACCACAAATGAGTCTGCAGATAATCATGAAAGATGAGGTAAGTTGGAAAGCAAAAGACCTGTATTCTATGATATCACTTATAGGCGTTATCTAATAACTGACACAAATGAACATATTTCCACAGAGAAAGACACTCACAGACTTAGAAAATAAAACTATGCTCAACTAAAAGGAAAGGTGGGGGAATGGATAAATTAAGATTACTGTTACTATATGTATACAAACACAAATTATATAAATATCTCAAAAATACCGACCATATAGCAAGGGAGGTCTGCGGAACCCTCTGTAACATTTTACATGGGAAGAGGATCTGTACTTGAATAGACATATATAATGTACAAATGAACTAGATTGTGTTCACCTAGGACAAACAATATTCTAAGCTTTACCCCAATTAAAAAAAAAATTAAATCCAAGAAGAAATAATGAGACATAAACTTATAGGGCTTCCTCCGTGCACATTCCAATGTAATTTACAACCTAGGAACACGACTTCCAGAAAGGCTTTGCTGCCCTACTACCCAGATTTGGGAATGGAGAAATGCTGCCTGCTTCAGGTCACTTCCCACAACAGGAGCTTTAAAACCATTGCTAAAGGTCACTAAATATTCACAAAACTTGCAGTTCGGTAAATGACACCTGCTCTCTAAAAAGAGTCTCAGGTGGAAAATCGACCAAAAAATTCAAAAGAGGGCAACCTTCCAAGAAGACAATATCAAGAGTTATATTGTACTCCCAATTGTTTCCTTTTTTCAACAGAAAAGAAAATGGCGGTGAAAAATGATGAGTTTTACGAATTTTAAAAGCCATGCAAACCCAAATTACAAAACCCTATCAGCTCACAGCAGCCAGTAGGGCCATTAGCATAAATGCTGCAAACAATAAATGCTGAAGCGATTGTGGAGAAATGCGTACCCTCGATTCTGAGGGGGACGTGGTAAGTGCCACTAATGAGAACACAAAGAAGGTACTTTGAAAAGGGAAAAACGATGCTACCAGTCAGTCAATCACACCCACTGCTGGGGCTATCACCTGAGAAAATGAGAATCAAAAAGTCACAGGCTGGCAATCCTGCACTCCAACAATATTTACCATAGCCAACACTTGGAAGCAATGAAAATGTCCATCAACCGAGGAATGCACAAAGAAGAAGTGGTCCACGTACACAGTGGAAAATTACTCCAATAAAAAATAAAAATTAAATTTAAAAATCCAACACAACTAAGGAGACATCAGCTTGTGTGGGTTTGTCCGGGCACACTCCACTCTAATTTATAACCGAGAAACACCACAGGCCGCAGGGCTTTTCCCTAGTTACCAGGGTGGGGAACATAGAAAGGCTGCTGCCCTCTGGCAGTTACCTGCAAAAGCAGTTTTAAAGCCTGTGCTAATGGTCATTTCATAGGAATAAGTACTGCAGAAGTGTAAATGAAACCTGCCCTCAAAATGTCTTCAGGGAGGTAATGGCCAAAACATTTCAAAATGTGACACATACTTTAAGAGAACACTTTGAAGAACTGAGGGGAAATCACAGCTTGAAAAATAAAAAGGACATGCCTTAAAGCTCAATTTCAACGGATTATGAGGCACGTGCGAATTCAACCACAAAGAGGTATCAGGTCACACTTTTCAGAATAACCATCAGCAAGAAAACTACAAACAATAAATGCCGAAGGTGTTGTGGAGAAATGCATACCCTCAACTGCAAGTAGGACATAAGTTGGAAAGGGCCACCAACTAGAACAGAATGGGGGTGCCTTAAAAACGTAAACATTGAGCTACCATATGATCCAGCAGGCCCACTCCTCCACCTATAATCTAAGAAGAGAGAATTGGAAAGACACAGGCAGGCAAATCTGCATTGCACAGTATTACAATATCCAAGATATGGAAGTAACCAAAAAGTCCACCAACAGATGGGTGGACAAAGAAGTACTCCTCCATGTACAGATGGAATATTCGCTAGTGAAAAAAATGAAACAATACCATTTGCAGCGCCATAGATGAGTCTAGACGTAATCACGCCACAGGTAGTCAGTGAGAAAGCAAAATACATATATCCTATGATATCACTTTCAGGAGTTACTTAAAAATTGATACCAATGAAGATATTTCCACAGAGAAAGGCAATCACAGTTTCATTAAAAAACTTATGGTTCACCAAATAGAAAGGGATGAGGATTGGATACATTACCATATTGGGGTTAACAGAGATATACAAACCATGTGAAATATATAACCACCAAAGACGTACGGAAGACCAGGAGAAGACTACTCAACATTGTGTCATAACCTACATGGGAAAAGGATGCGAGGAAGAAAAGATACACGTATATGTGTGAAAGACCCACATCTTGCACACCTAGAGCAAACAAACCAATGTAATCAAATCTGCTGGGATAAAAAATAAAAAGTAAATTACAAATATGAACAAGAAGTAATGAGACATAAACTTAAAAGGCTTTTTCCTGGCCCATTCCATTCTAATTTACAACCTAGAACACCACTTCCATTAAGCCTCTGTTTCCCCAGGTACCAAATTTGGTAAAGAAGAAATGCTGCCACCTTGTGGCCGTGTCCTGCAAGAGCAGCTTTAAACTCACAGCTAATGGTTACTTAACATTCACAAGGACTCAGGGCTGTAAAGGACACCTGCCCTAAAAAATTGTGCTGAAGTAGTGAATGGACAAAAAAATTCAAAACAGGCAGATGTTTCAAGAAGAGACTATGAAGAGTTATGTATTACTCACGCTCTTTTTAAAAAAAAGGAAAATGGATACAAGCTCAACCTCAGGGTGTGTTAGACCCATGCAATCTAATCTACGAAAAGTTTCAACTTACACCAGTCGACTGACCATCAGCAAAAAGTATACGAACAATAAATGCTGAAGGGGTTTTAGAGCACTGTGTACCCTCTACCTGCTGGTGAGACGTAAAGGGGTAACAGCCAATAATGAGAAAAGAAAGGAGCTGTGTTTAAAAGTAAAAATGGAGGTACCATTCAATCCAGCAGGCGCACCATTGGATCTCTCACCTGAGAAGACAAGAATCGAGAAGACACAGGCCGCAAAACCTGCAGTGCAGCCTTATTCACAATAGCCAAGACAGTGAAGCAATCAAAATGTCCAACAACAGGTGAATGGATAAAGAAGAAGTGGTCCATGTACACAATGGAATATTAGCCATGGAAAACAACGAACCATTGCTCTTTGAGGCACCACAAATGAGTCTGCAGATAATCATGAAAGATGAGGTAAGTTGGAAAGCAAAAGACCTGTATTCTATGATATCACTTATAGGCGTTATCTAATAACTGACACAAATGAACATATTTCCACAGAGAAAGACACTCACAGACTTAGAAAATAAAACTATGCTCAACTAAAAGGAAAGGTGGGGGAATGGATAAATTAAGATTACTGTTACTATATGTATACAAACACAAATTATATAAATATCTCAAAAATACCGACCATATAGCAAGGGAGGTCTGCGGAACCCTCTGTAACATTTTACATGGGAAGAGGATCTGTACTTGAATAGACATATATAATGTACAAATGAACCAGATTGTGTTCACCTAGGACAAACAATATTCTAAGCTTTACCCCAATTAAAAAAAAATTAAATCCAAGAAGAAATAATGAGACATAAACTTATAGGGCTTCCTCCGTGCACATTCCAATGTAATTTACAACCTAGGAACACGACTTCCAGAAAGGCTTTGCTGCCCTACTACCCAGATTTGGGAATGGAGAAATGCTGCCTGCTTCAGGTCACTTCCCACAACAGGAGCTTTAAAACCATTGCTAAAGGTCACTAAATATTCACAAAACTTGCAGTTCGGTAAATGACACCTGCTCTCTAAAAAGAGTCTCAGGTGGAAAATCGACCAAAAAATTCAAAAGAGGGCAACCTTCCAAGAAGACAATATCAAGAGTTATATTGTACTCCCAATTGTTTCCTTTTTTCAACAGAAAAGAAAATGGCGGTGAAAAATGATGAGTTTTACGAATTTTAAAAGCCATGCAAACCCAAATTACAAAACCCTATCAGCTCACAGCAGCCAGTAGGGCCATTAGCATAAATGCTGCAAACAATAAATGCTGAAGCGATTGTGGAGAAATGCGTACCCTCGATTCTGAGGGGGACGTGGTAAGTGCCACTAATGAGAACACAAAGAAGGTACTTTGAAAAGGGAAAAACGATGCTACCAGTCAGTCAATCACACCCACTGCTGGGGCTATCACCTGAGAAAATGAGAATCAAAAAGTCACAGGCTGGCAATCCTGCACTCCAACAATATTTACCATAGCCAACACTTGGAAGCAATGAAAATGTCCATCAACCGAGGAATGCACAAAGAAGAAGTGGTCCACGTACACAGTGGAAAATTACTCCAATAAAAAATAAAAATTAAATTTAAAAATCCAACACAACTAAGGAGACATCAGCTTGTGTGGGTTTGTCCGGGCACACTCCACTCTAATTTATAACCGAGAAACACCACAGGCCGCAAGGGCTTTTCCCTAGTTACCAGGGTGGGGAACATAGAAAGGCTGCTGCCCTCTGGCAGTTACCTGCAAAAGCAGTTTTAAAGCCTGTGCTAATGGTCATTTCATAGGAATAAGTACTGCAGAAGTGTAAATGAAACCTGCCCACAAAATGTCTTCAGGGAGGTAATGGCCAAAACATTTCAAAATGTGACACATACTTTAAGAGAACACTTTGAAGAACTAAGGGGAAATCACAGCTTGAAAAATAAAAAGGACATGCCTTAAAGCTCAATTTCAACGGATTATGAGGCACGTGCGAATTCAACCACAAAGAGGTATCAGGTCACACTTTTCAGAATAACCATCAGCAAGAAAACTACAAACAATAAATGCCGAAGGTGTTGTGGAGAAATGCATACCCTCAACTGCAAGTAGGACATAAGTTGGAAAGGGCCACCAACTAGAACAGAATGGGGGTGCCTTAAAAACGTAAACATTGAGCTACCATATGATCCAGCAGGCCCACTCCTCCACCTATAATCTAAGAAGAGAGAATTGGAAAGACACAGGCAGGCAAATCTGCATTGCACAGTATTACAATATCCAAGATATGGAAGTAACCAAAAAGTCCACCAACAGATGGGTGGACAAAGAAGTACTCCTCCATGTACAGATGGAATATTCGCTAGTGAAAAAAATGAAACAATACCATTTGCAGCGCCATAGATGAGTCTAGACGTAATCACGCCACAGGTAGTCAGTGAGAAAGCAAAATACATATATCCTATGATATCACTTTCAGGAGTTACTTAAAAATTGATACCAATGAAGATATTTCCACAGAGAAAGGCAATCACAGTTTCATTAAAAAACTTATGGTTCACCAAATAGAAAGGGATGAGGATTGGATACATTACCATATTGGGGTTAACAGAGATATACAAACCATGTGAAATATATAACCACCAAAGACGTACGGAAGACCAGGAGAAGACTACGCAACATTGTGTCATAACCTACATGGGAAAAGGATGCGAGGAAGAAAAGATACACGTATATGTGTGAAAGACCCACATCTTGCACACCTAGAGCAAACAAACCAATGTAATCAAATCTGCTGGGATAAAAAATAAAAAGTAAATTACAAATATGAACAAGAAGTAATGAGACATAAACTTAAAGGGCTTTTTCCTGGCCCATTCCATTCTAATTTACAACCTAGAACACCACTTCCATTAAGCCTCTGTTTCCCCAGGTACCAAATTTGGTAAAGAAGAAATGGTGCCACCTTGTGGCCGTGTCCTGCAAGAGCAGCTTTAAACTCACAGCTAATGGTTACTTAACATTCACAAGGACTCAGGGCTGTAAAAGACACCTTCCCTAAAAAATTGTGCTGAAGTAGTGAATGGACAAAAAAATTCAAAACAGGCAGATGTTTCAAGAAGAGACTATGAAGAGTTATGTATTACTCACGCTCTTTTTAAAAAAAAGGAAAATGGATACAAGCTCAACCTCAGGGTGTGTTAGACCCATGCAATCTAATCTACGAAAAGTTTCAACTTACACCAGTCGACTGACCATCAGCAAAAAGTATACGAACAATAAATGCTGAAGGGGTTTTAGAGCACTGTGTACCCTCTACCTGCTGGTGAGACGTAAAGGGGTAACAGCCAATAATGAGAAAAGAAAGGAGCTGTGTTTAAAAGTAAAAATGGAGGTACCATTCAATCCAGCAGGCGCACCATTGGATCTCTCACCTGAGAAGACAAGAATCGAGAAGACACAGGCCGCAAAACCTGCAGTGCAGCCTTATTCACAATAGCCAAGACAGTGAAGCAATCAAAATGTCCAACAACAGGTGAATGGATAAAGAAGAAGTGGTCCATGTACACAATGGAATATTAGCCATGGAAAACAACGAACCATTGCTCTTTGAGGCACCACAAATGAGTCTGCAGATAATCATGAAAGATGAGGTAAGTTGGAAAGCAAAAGACCTGTATTCTATGATATCACTTATAGGCGTTATCTAATAACTGACACAAATGAACATATTTCCACAGAGAAAGACACTCACAGACTTAGAAAATAAAACTATGCTCAACTAAAAGGAAAGGTGGGGGAATGGATAAATTAAGATTACTGTTACTATATGTATACAAACACAAATTATATAAATATCTCAAAAATACCGACCATATAGCAAGGGAGGTCTGCGGAACCCTCTGTAACATTTTACATGGGAAGAGGATCTGTACTTGAATAGACATATATAATGTACAAATGAACCAGATTGTGTTCACCTAGGACAAACAATATTCTAAGCTTTACCCCAATTAAAAAAAAAATTAAATCCAAGAAGAAATAATGAGACATAAACTTATAGGGCTTCCTCCGTGCACATTCCAATGTAATTTACAACCTAGGAACACGACTTCCAGAAAGGCTTTGCTGCCCTACTACCCAGATTTGGGAATGGAGAAATGCTGCCTGCTTCAGGTCACTTCCCACAACAGGAGCTTTAAAACCATTGCTAAAGGTCACTAAATATTCACAAAACTTGCAGTTCGGTAAATGACACCTGCTCTCTAAAAAGAGTCTCAGGTGGAAAATCGACCAAAAAATTCAAAAGAGGGCAACCTTCCAAGAAGACAATATCAAGAGTTATATTGTACTCCCAATTGTTTCCTTTTTTCAACAGAAAAGAAAATGGCGGTGAAAAATGATGAGTTTTACGAATTTTAAAAGCCATGCAAACCCAAATTACAAAACCCTATCAGCTCACAGCAGCCAGTAGGGCCATTAGCATAAATGCTGCAAACAATAAATGCTGAAGCGATTGTGGAGAAATGCGTACCCTCGATTCTGAGGGGGACGTGGTAAGTGCCACTAATGAGAACACAAAGAAGGTACTTTGAAAAGGGAAAAACGATGCTACCAGTCAGTCAATCACACCCACTGCTGGGGCTATCACCTGAGAAAATGAGAATCAAAAAGTCACAGGCTGGCAATCCTGCACTCCAACAATATTTACCATAGCCAACACTTGGAAGCAATGAAAATGTCCATCAACCGAGGAATGCACAAAGAAGAAGTGGTCCACGTACACAGTGGAAAATTACTCCAATAAAAAATAAAAATTAAATTTAAAAATCCAACACAACTAAGGAGACATCAGCTTGTGTGGGTTTGTCCGGGCACACTCCACTGTAATTTATAACCGAGAAACACCACAGGCCGCAAGGGCTTTTCCCTAGTTACCAGGGTGGGGAACATAGAAAGGCTGCTGCCCTCTGGCAGTTACCTGCAAAAGCAGTTTTAAAGCCTGTGCTAATGGTCATTTCATAGGAATAAGTACTGCAGAAGTGTAAATGAAACCTGCCCACAAAATGTCTTCAGGGAGGTAATGGCCAAAACATTTCAAAATGTGACACATACTTTAAGAGAACACTTTGAAGAACTAAGGGGAAATCACAGCTTGAAAAATAAAAAGGACATGCCTTAAAGCTCAATTTCAACGGATTATGAGGCACGTGCGAATTCAACCACAAAGAGGTATCAGGTCACACTTTTCAGAATAACCATCAGCAAGAAAACTACAAACAATAAATGCCGAAGGTGTTGTGGAGAAATGCATACCCTCAACTGCAAGTAGGACATAAGTTGGAAAGGGCCACCAACTAGAACAGAATGGGGGTGCCTTAAAAACGTAAACATTGAGCTACCATATGATCCAGCAGGCCCACTCCTCCACCTATAATCTAAGAAGAGAGAATTGGAAAGACACAGGCAGGCAAATCTGCATTGCACAGTATTACAATATCCAAGATATGGAAGTAACCAAAAAGTCCACCAACAGATGGGTGGACAAAGAAGTACTCCTCCATGTACAGATGGAATATTCGCTAGTGAAAAAAATGAAACAATACCATTTGCAGCGCCATAGATGAGTCTAGACGTAATCACGCCACAGGTAGTCAGTGAGAAAGCAAAATACATATATCCTATGATATCACTTTCAGGAGTTACTTAAAAATTGATACCAATGAAGATATTTCCACAGAGAAAGGCAATCACAGTTTCATTAAAAAACTTATGGTTCACCAAATAGAAAGGGATGAGGATTGGATACATTACCATATTGGGGTTAACAGAGATATACAAACCATGTGAAATATATAACCACCAAAGACGTACGGAAGACCAGGAGAAGACTACGCAACATTGTGTCATAACCTACATGGGAAAAGGATGCGAGGAAGAAAAGATACACGTATATGTGTGAAAGACCCACATCTTGCACACCTAGAGCAAACAAACCAATGTAATCAAATCTGCTGGGATAAAAAATAAAAAGTAAATTACAAATATGAACAAGAAGTAATGAGACATAAACTTAAAGGGCTTTTTCCTGGCCCATTCCATTCTAATTTACAACCTAGAACACCACTTCCATTAAGCCTCTGTTTCCCCAGGTACCAAATTTGGTAAAGAAGAAATGGTGCCACCTTGTGGCCGTGTCCTGCAAGAGCAGCTTTAAACTCACAGCTAATGGTTACTTAACATTCACAAGGACTCAGGGCTGTAAAAGACACCTTCCCTAAAAAATTGTGCTGAAGTAGTGAATGGACAAAAAAATTCAAAACAGGCAGATGTTTCAAGAAGAGACTATGAAGAGTTATGTATTACTCACGCTCTTTTTAAAAAAAAGGAAAATGGATACAAGCTCAACCTCAGGGTGTGTTAGACCCATGCAATCTAATCTACGAAAAGTTTCAACTTACACCAGTCGACTGACCATCAGCAAAAAGTATACGAACAATAAATGCTGAAGGGGTTTTAGAGCACTGTGTACCCTCTACCTGCTGGTGAGACGTAAAGGGGTAACAGCCAATAATGAAAAAAGAAAGGAGCTGTGTTTAAAAGTAAAAATGGAGGTACCATTCAATCCAGCAGGCGCACCATTGGATCTCTCACCTGAGAAGACAAGAATCGAGAAGACACAGGCCGCAAAACCTGCAGTGCAGCCTTATTCACAATAGCCAAGACAGTGAAGCAATCAAAATGTCCAACAACAGGTGAATGGATAAAGAAGAAGTGGTCCATGTACACAATGGAATATTAGCCATGGAAAACAACGAACCATTGCTCTTTGAGGCACCACAAATGAGTCTGCAGATAATCATGAAAGATGAGGTAAGTTGGAAAGCAAAAGACCTGTATTCTATGATATCACTTATAGGCGTTATCTAATAACTGACACAAATGAACATATTTCCACAGAGAAAGACACTCACAGACTTAGAAAATAAAACTATGCTCAACTAAAAGGAAAGGTGGGGGAATGGATAAATTAAGATTACTGTTACTATATGTATACAAACACAAATTATATAAATATCTCAAAAATACCGACCATATAGCAAGGGAGGTCTGCGGAACCCTCTGTAACATTTTACATGGGAAGAGGATCTGTACTTGAATAGACATATATAATGTACAAATGAACCAGATTGTGTTCACCTAGGACAAACAATATTCTAAGCTTTACCCCAATTAAAAAAAAAATTAAATCCAAGAAGAAATAATGAGACATAAACTTATAGGGCTTCCTCCGTGCACATTCCAATGTAATTTACAACCTAGGAACACGACTTCCAGAAAGGCTTTGCTGCCCTACTACCCAGATTTGGGAATGGAGAAATGCTGCCTGCTTCAGGTCACTTCCCACAACAGGAGCTTTAAAACCATTGCTAAAGGTCACTAAATATTCACAAAACTTGCAGTTCGGTAAATGACACCTGCTCTCTAAAAAGAGTCTCAGGTGGAAAATCGACCAAAAAATTCAAAAGAGGGCAACCTTCCAAGAAGACAATATAAAGAGTTATATTGTACTCCCAATTGTTTCCTTTTTTCAACAGAAAAGAAAATGGCGGTGAAAAATGATGAGTTTTACGAATTTTAAAAGCCATGCAAACCCAAATTACAAAACCCTATCAGCTCACAGCAGCCAGTAGGGCCATTAGCATAAATGCTGCAAACAATAAATGCTGAAGCGATTGTGGAGAAATGCGTACACTCGATTCTGAGGGGGACGTGGTAAGTGCCACTAATGAGAACACAAAGAAGGTACTTTGAAAAGGGAAAAACGATGCTACCAGTCAGTCAATCACACCCACTGCTGGGGCTATCACCTGAGAAAATGAGAATCAAAAAGTCACAGGCTGGCAATCCTGCACTCCAACAATATTTACCATAGCCAACACTTGGAAGCAATGAAAATGTCCATCAACCGAGGAATGCACAAAGAAGAAGTGGTCCACGTACACAGTGGAAAATTACTCCAATAAAAAATAAAAATTAAATTTAAAAATCCAACACAACTAAGGAGACATCAGCTTGTGTGGGTTTGTCCGGGCACACTCCACTGTAATTTATAACCGAGAAACACCACAGGCCGCAAGGGCTTTTCCCTAGTTACCAGGGTGGGGAACATAGAAAGGCTGCTGCCCTCTGGCAGTTACCTGCAAAAACAGTTTTAAAGCCTGTGCTAATGGTCATTTCATAGGAATAAGTACTGCAGAAGTGTAAATGAAACCTGCCCACAAAATGTCTTCAGGGAGGTAATGGCCAAAACATTTCAAAATGTGACACATACTTTAAGAGAACACTTTGAAGAACTAAGGGGAAATCACAGCTTGAAAAATAAAAAGGACATGCCTTAAAGCTCAATTTCAACGGATTATGAGGCACGTGCGAATTCAACCACAAAGAGGTATCAGGTCACACTTTTCAGAATAACCATCAGCAAGAAAACTACAAACAATAAATGCCGAAGGTGTTGTGGAGAAATGCATACCCTCAACTGCAAGTAGGACATAAGTTGGAAAGGGCCACCAACTAGAACAGAATGGGGGTGCCTTAAAAACGTAAACATTGAGCTACCATATGATCCAGCAGGCCCACTCCTCCACCTATAATCTAAGAAGAGAGAATTGGAAAGACACAGGCAGGCAAATCTGCATTGCACAGTATTACAATATCCAAGATATGGAAGTAACCAAAAAGTCCACCAACAGATGGGTGGACAAAGAAGTACTCCTCCATGTACAGATGGAATATTCGCTAGTGAAAAAAATGAAACAATACCATTTGCAGCGCCATAGATGAGTCTAGACGTAATCACGCCACAGGTAGTCAGTGAGAAAGCAAAATACATATATCCTATGATATCACTTTCAGGAGTTACTTAAAAATTGATACCAATGAAGATATTTCCACAGAGAAAGGCAATCACAGTTTCATTAAAAAACTTATGGTTCACCAAATAGAAAGGGATGAGGATTGGATACATTACCATATTGGGGTTAACAGAGATATACAAACCATGTGAAATATATAACCACCAAAGACGTACGGAAGACCAGGAGAAGACTACGCAACATTGTGTCATAACCTACATGGGAAAAGGATGCGAGGAAGAAAAGATACACGTATATGTGTGAAAGACCCACATCTTGCACACCTAGAGCAAACAAACCAATGTAATCAAATCTGCTGGGATAAAAAATAAAAAGTAAATTACAAATATGAACAAGAAGTAATGAGACATAAACTTAAAGGGCTTTTTCCTGGCCCATTCCATTCTAATTTACAACCTAGAACACCACTTCCATTAAGCCTCTGTTTCCCCAGGTACCAAATTTGGTAAAGAAGAAATGGTGCCACCTTGTGGCCGTGTCCTGCAAGAGCAGCTTTAAACTCACAGCTAATGGTTACTTAACATTCACAAGGACTCAGGGCTGTAAAAGACACCTTCCCTAAAAAATTGTGCTGAAGTAGTGAATGGACAAAAAAATTCAAAACAGGCAGATGTTTCAAGAAGAGACTATGAAGAGTTATGTATTACTCACGCTCTTTTTAAAAAAAAGGAAAATGGATACAAGCTCAACCTCAGGGTGTGTTAGACCCATGCAATCTAATCTACGAAAAGTTTCAACTTACACCAGTCGACTGACCATCAGCAAAAAGTATACGAACAATAAATGCTGAAGGGGTTTTAGAGCACTGTGTACCCTCTACCTGCTGGTGAGACGTAAAGGGGTAACAGCCAATAATGAGAAAAGAAAGGAGCTGTGTTTAAAAGTAAAAATGGAGGTACCATTCAATCCAGCAGGCGCACCATTGGATCTCTCACCTGAGAAGACAAGAATCGAGAAGACACAGGCCGCAAAAGCTGCAGTGCAGCCTTATTCACAATAGCCAAGACAGTGAAGCAATCAAAATGTCCAACAACAGGTGAATGGATAAAGAAGAAGTGGTCCATGTACACAATGGAATATTAGCCATGGAAAACAACGAACCATTGCTCTTTGAGGCACCACAAATGAGTCTGCAGATAATCATGAAAGATGAGGTAAGTTGCAAAGCAAAAGACCTGTATTCTATGATATCACTTATAGGCGTTATCTAATAACTGACACAAATGGACATATTTCCACAGAGAAAGACACTCACAGACTTAGAAAATAAAACTATGCTCAACTAAAAGGAAAGGTGGGAGAATGGATAAATTAAGATTACTGTTACTATATGTATACAAACACAAATTATATAAATATCTCAAAAATACCGACCATATAGCAAGGGAGGTCTGCGAACCCTCTGTAACATTTTACATGGGAAGAGGATCTGTACTTGAATAGACATATATAATGTACAAATGAACCAGATTGTGTTCACCTAGGACAAACAATATTCTAAGCTTTACCCCAATTAAAAAAAAAATTAAATCCAAGAAGAAATAATGAGACATAAACGTATAGGGCTTTCTCCGTGCACATTCCAATGTAATTTACAACCTAGGAACACGACTTCCAGAAAGGCTCTGCTGCCCTACTACCCAGATTTGGGAATGGAGAAATGCTGCCTGCTTCAGGTCACTTCCCACAACAGGAGCTTTAAAACCATTGCTAAAGGTCACTAAATATTCACAAAACTTGCAGTTCGGTAAATGACACCTGCTCTCTAAAAAGAGTCTCAGGTGGAAAATCGACCAAAAAATTCAAAAGAGGGCAACCTTCCAAGAAGAAAATATCAAGAGTTATATTGTACTCGCAATTGTTTCCTTTTTTCAACAGAAAAGAAAACGGCGGTGAAAAACGGTGAGTTTTACGAATTTTCAAAGCCATGCAAACCCAAATTACAAAACCCTATCAGCTCACAGCAGCCAGCAGGGCCATTAGCATAAATGCTGCAAACAATAGATACTGAAGCGATTGTGGAGAAATGTGTACCCTTGATTCTAAGGGGGACGTGGTAAGTGCCACTAATGAAAACACAAAGAAGGTGCTTTGAAAAGGGTAAAACGATGCTACCAGTCAGTCAATCACACCCACTGCTGGGTCTATCACCTGAGAAAATGAGAATCAAAAAGTCACAGGCTGGCAATCCTGCACTCCAACAATATTTACCATAGCCAACACTTGGAAGCAATGAAAATGTCCATCAACCGAGGAATGCACAAAGAAGAAGTGGTCCACGTACACAGTGGAAAATTACTCCAATAAAAAATAAAAATTAAATTTAAAAATCCAACAAAACTAAGGAGACATCAGCTTGTGTGGGTTTGTCCGGGAACACTCCACTCTAATTTATAACCGAGAAACACCACAGGCCGCAAGGGCTTTTCCCTAGATACCAGGGTGGGGAACATAGAAAGGCTGCTGCCCTCTGGCAGTTATCTGCAAAAGCAGTTTTAAAGCCTGTGCTAATGGTCATTTCATAGGAATAAGTACTGCAGAAGTGTAAATGAAACCTGCCCTCAAAATGTCTTCAGGGAGGTAATGGCCAAAACATTTCAAAATGTGACACATACTTTAAGAGAACACTTTGAAGAACTAAGGGGAAATCACAGCTTGAAAAATAAAAAGGACATGCCTTAAAGCTCAATTTCAACGGATTATGAGGCACGTGCGAATTCAACCACAAAGAGGTATCAGGTCACACTTTTCAGAATAACCATCAGCAAGAAAACTACAAACAATAAATGCTGAAGGTGTTGTGGAGAAATGCATACCCTCAACTGCAAGTAGGACATAAGTTGGAAAGGGCCACCAACTAGAACAGAATGGGGGTGCCTTAAAAACGTAAACATTGAGCTACCATATGATCCAGCAGGCCCACTCCTCCACCTATAATCTAAGAAGAGAGAATTGGAAAGACACAGGCAGGCAAATCAGCATTGCACAGTATTACAATATCCAAGATATGGAAGTAACCAAAAAGTCCACCAACAGATGGGTGGACAAAGAAGTACTCCTCCATGTACAGATGGAATATTCACTAGTGAAAAAAATGAAACAATACCATTTGCAGCGCCATAGATGAGTCTAGACGTAATCACGCCACAGGTAGTCAGTGAGAAAGCAAAATACATATATCCTATGATATCACTTTCAGGAGTTACTTAAAAATTGATACCAATGAAGATATTTCCACAGAAAAAGGCAATCACAGTTTCATTAAAAAACTTATGGTTCACCAAATAGAAAGGGATGAGGATTGGATACATTACCATATTGGGGTTAACAGAGATATACAAACCATGTGAAATATATAACCACCAAAGACGTACGGAAGACCAGGAGAAGACTACTCAACATTGTGTCATAACCTACATGGGAAAAGGATGCGAGGAAGAAAAGATACACGTATATGTGTGAAAGACCCACATCTTGCACACCTAGAGCAAACAAACCAATGTAATCAAATCTGCTGGGATAAAAAATAAAAAGTAAATTACAAATATGAACAAGAAGTAATGAGACATAAACTTAAAGGGCTTTTTCCTGGCCCATTCCATTCTAATTTACAACCTAGAACACCACTTCCATTAAGCCTCTGTTTCCCCAGGTACCAAATTTGGTAAAGAAGAAATGCTGCCACCTTGTGGCCGTGTCCTGCAAGAGCAGCTTTAAACTCACAGCAAATGGTTACTTAACATTCACAAGGACTCAGGGCTGTAAAGGACACCTGCCCTAAAAAATTGTGCTGAAATAGTGAATGGACAAAAAAATTCAAAACAGGCAGATGTTTCAAGAAGAGACTATGAAGAGTTATGTATTACTCACGCTCTTTTTAAAAAAAAGGAAAATGGATACAAGCTCAACCTCAGGGTGTGTTAGACCCATGCAATCTAATCTACGAAAAGTTTCAACTTACACCAGTCGACTGACCATCAGCAAAAAGTATACGAACAATAAATGCTGAAGGGGTTTTAGAGCACTGTGTACCCTCTACGTGCTGGTGAGACGTAAAGGGGTAACAGCCAATAATGAGAAAAGAAAGGAGCTGTGTTTAAAAGTAAAAATGGAGGTACCATTCAATCCAGCAGGCGCACCATTGGATCTCTCACCTGAGAAGACAAGAATCGAGAAGACACAGGCCGCAAAAGCTGCAGTGCAGCCTTATTCACAATAGCCAAGACAGTGAAGCAATCAAAATGTCCAATAACAGGTGAATGGATAAAGAAGAAGTGGTCCATGTACACAATGGAATATTAGCCATGGAAAACAACGAACCATTGCTCTTTGAGGCACCACAAATGAGTCTGCAGATAATCATGAAAGATGAGGTAAGTTGGAAAGCAAAAGACCTGTATTCTATGATATCACTTATAGGCGTTATCTAATAACTGACACAAATGAACATATTTCCACAGAGAAAGACACTCACAGACTTAGAAAATAAAACTATGCTCAACTAAAAGGAAAGGTGGGAGAATGGATAAATTAAGATTACTGTTACTATATGTATACAAACACAAATTATATAAATATCTCAAAAATACCGACCATATAGCAAGGGAGGTCTGCGAACCCTCTATAACATTTTACATGGGAAGAGGATCTGTACTTGAATAGACATATATAATGTACAAATGAACCAGATTGTGTTCACCTAGGACAAACAATATTCTAAGCTTTACCCCAATTAAAAAAAAAATTAAATCCAAGAAGAAATAATGAGACATAAACTTATAGGGCTTTCTCCGTGCACATTCCAATGTAATTTACAACCTAGGAACACGACTTCCAGAAAGGCTCTGCTGCCCTACTACCCAGATTTGGGAATGGAGAAATGCTGCCTGCTTCAGGTCACTTCCCACAACAGGAGCTTTAAAACCATTGCTAAAGGTCACTAAATATTCACAAAACTTGCAGTTCGGTAAATGACACCTGCTCTCTAAAAACAGTCTCAGGTGGAAAATCGACCAAAAAATTCAAAAGAGGGCAACCTTCCAAGAAGACAATATCAAGAGTTATATTGTACTCCCAATTGTTTCCTTTTTTCAACAGAAAAGAAAATGGCGCTGAAAAATGATGAGTTTTACGAATTTTCAAAGCCATGCAAACCCAAATTACAAAACCCTATCAGCTCACAGCAGCCAGTAGGGCCATTAGCATAAATGCTGCAAACAATAAATGCTGAAGCGATTGTGGAGAAATGCATACCCTCGATTTTGAGGGGGACGTGGTAAGTGCCACTAATGAGAACACAAAGAAGGTACTTTGAAAAGGGAAAAACGATGCTACCAGTCAGTCAATCACACCCACTGCTGGGGCTATCACCTGAGAAAATGAGAATCAAAAAGTCACAGGCTGGCAATCCTGAACTCCAACAATATTTACCATAGCCAACACTTGGAAGCAATGAAAATGTCCATCAACCGAGGAATGCACAAAGAAGAAGTGGTCCACGTACACAGTGGAAAATTACTCCAATAAAAAATAAAAATTAAATTTAAAAATCCAACACAACTAAGGAGACATCAGCTTGTGTGGGTTTGTCCGGGCACACTCCACTGTAATTTATAACCGAGAAACACCACAGGCCGCAAGGGCTTTTCCCTAGTTACCAGGGTGGGGAACATAGAAAGGCTGCTGCCCTCTGGCAGTTACCTGCAAAAGCAGTTTTAAAGCCTGTGCTAATGGTCATTTCATAGGAATAAGTACTGCAGAAGTGTAAATGAAACCTGCCCTCAAAATGTCTTCAGGGAGGTAATGGCCAAAACATTTCAAAATGTGACACATACTTTAAGAGAACACTTTGAAGAACTGAGGGGAAATCACAGCTTGAAAAATAAAAAGGACATGCCTTAAAGCTCAATTTCAACGGATTATGAGGCACGTGCGAATTCAACCACAAAGAGGTATCAGGTCACAATTTTCAGAATAACCATCAGCAAGAAAACTACAAACAATAAATGCTGAAGGTGTTGTGGAGAAATGCATACCCTCAACTGCAAGTAGGACATAAGTTGGAAAGGGCCACCAACTAGAACAGAATGGGGGTGCCTTAAAAACGTAAACATTGAGCTACCATATGATCCAGCAGGCCCACTCCTCCACCTATAATCTAAGAAGAGAGAATTGGAAAGACACAGGCAGGCAAATCTGCATTGCACAGTATTACAATATCCAAGATATGGAAGTAACCAAAAAGTCCACCAACAGATGGGTGGACAAAGAAGTACTCCTCCATGTACAGATGGAATATTCGCTAGTGAAAAAAATGAAACAATACCATTTGCAGCGCCATAGATGAGTCTAGACGTAATCACGCCACAGGTAGTCAGTGAGAAAGCAAAATACATATATCCTATGATATCACTTTCAGGAGTTACTTAAAAATTGATACCAATGAAGATATTTCCACAGAGAAAGGCAATCACAGTTTCATTAAAAAACTTATGGTTCACCAAATAGAAAGGGATGAGGATTGGATACATTACCATATTGGGGTTAACAGAGATATACAAACCATGTGAAATATATAACCACCAAAGACGTACGGAAGACCAGGAGAAGACTACTCAACATTGTGTCATAACCTACATGGGAAAAGGATGCGAGGAAGAAAAGATACACGTATATGTGTGAAAGACCCACATCTTGCACACCTAGAGCAAACAAACCAATGTAATCAAATCTGCTGGGATAAAAAATAAAAAGTAAATTACAAATATGAACAAGAAGTAATGAGACATAAACTTAAAGGGCTTTTTCCTGGCCCATTCCATTCTAATTTACAACCTAGAACACCACTTCCATTAAGCCTCTGTTTCCCCAGGTACCAAATTTGGTAAAGAAGAAATGCTGCCACCTTGTGGCCGTGTCCTGCAAGAGCAGCTTTAAACTCACAGCTAATGGTTACTTAACATTCACAAGGACTCAGGGCTGTAAAGGACACCTGCCCTAAAAAATTGTGCTGAAGTAGTGAATGGACAAAAAAATTCAAAACAGGCAGATGTTTCAAGAAGAGACTATGAAGAGTTATGTATTACTCACGCTCTTTTTAAAAAAAAGGAAAATGGATACAAGCTCAACCTCAGGGTGTGTTAGACCCATGCAATCTAATCTACGAAAAGTTTCAACTTACACCAGTCGACTGACCATCAGCAAAAAGTATACGAACAATAAATGCTGAAGGGGTTTTAGAGCACTGTGTACCCTCTACCTGCTGGTGAGACGTAAAGAGGTAACAGCCAATAATGAGAAAAGAAAGGAGCTGTGTTTAAAAGTAAAAATGGAGGTACCATTCAATCCAGCAGGCGCACCATTGGATCTCTCACCTGAGAAGACAAGAATCGAGAAGACACAGGCCGCAAAACCTGCAGTGCAGCCTTATTCACAATAGCCAAGACAGTGAAGCAATCAAAATGTCCAATAACAGGTGAATGGATAAAGAAGAAGTGGTCCATGTACACAATGGAATATTAGCCATGGAAAACAACGAACCATTGCTCTTTGAGGCACCACAAATGAGTCTGCAGATAATCATGAAAGATGAGGTAAGTTGGAAAGCAAAAGACCTGTATTCTATGATATCACTTATAGGCGTTATCTAATAACTGACACAAATGAACATATTTCCACAGAGAAAGACACTCACAGACTTAGAAAATAAAACTATGCTCAACTAAAAGGAAAGGTGGGAGAATGGATAAATTAAGATTACTGTTACTATATGTATACAAACACAAATTATATAAATATCTCAAAAATACCGACCATATAGCAAGGGAGGTCTGCGAACCCTCTGTAACATTTTACATGGGAAGAGGATCTGTACTTGAATAGACATATATAATGTACAAATGAACCAGATTGTGTTCACCTAGGACAAACAATATTCTAAGCTTTACCCCAATTAAAAAAAAAATTAAATCCAAGAAGAAATAATGAGACATAAACTTATAGGGCTTTCTCCGTGCACATTCCAATGTAATTTACAACCTAGGAACACGACTTCCAGAAAGGCTCTGCTGCCCTACTACCCAGATTTGGGAATGGAGAAATGCTGCCTGCTTCAGGTCACTTCCCACAACAGGAGCTTTAAAACCATTGCTAAAGGTCACTAAATATTCACAAAACTTGCAGTTCGGTAAATGACACCTGCTCTCTAAAAACAGTCTCAGGTGGAAAATCGACCAAAAAATTCAAAAGAGGGCAACCTTCCAAGAAGACAATATCAAGAGTTATATTGTACTCCCAATTGTTTCCTTTTTTCAACAGAAAAGAAAATGGCGCTGAAAAATGATGAGTTTTACGAATTTTCAAAGCCATGCAAACCCAAATTACAAAACCCTATCAGCTCACAGCAGCCAGTAGGGCCATTAGCATAAATGCTGCAAACAATAAATGCTGAAGCGATTGTGGAGAAATGCGTACCCTCGATTTTGAGGGGGACGTGGTAAGTGCCACTAATGAGAACACAAAGAAGGTACTTTGAAAAGGGAAAAACGATGCTACCAGTCAGTCAATCACACCCACTGCTGGGGCTATCACCTGAGAAAATGAGAATCAAAAAGTCACAGGCTGGCAATCCTGAACTCCAACAATATTTACCATAGCCAACACTTGGAAGCAATGAAAATGTCCATCAACCGAGGAATGCACAAAGAAGAAGTGGTCCACGTACACAGTGGAAAATTACTCCAATAAAAAATAAAAATTAAATTTAAAAATCCAACACAACTAAGGAGACATCAGCTTGTGTGGGTTTGTCCGGGCACACTCCACTGTAATTTATAACCGAGAAACACCACAGGCCGCAAGGGCTTTTCCCTAGTTACCAGGGTGGGGAACATAGAAAGGCTGCTGCCCTCTGGCAGTTACCTGCAAAAGCAGTTTTAAAGCCTGTGCTAATGGTCATTTCATAGGAATAAGTACTGCAGAAGTGTAAATGAAACCTGCCCTCAAAATGTCTTCAGGGAGGTAATGGCCAAAACATTTCAAAATGTGACACATACTTTAAGAGAACACTTTGAAGAACTGAGGGGAAATCACAGCTTGAAAAATAAAAAGGACATGCCTTAAAGCTCAATTTCAACGGATTATGAGGCACGTGCGAATTCAACCACAAAGAGGTATCAGGTCACAATTTTCAGAATAACCATCAGCAAGAAAACTACAAACAATAAATGCTGAAGGTGTTGTGGAGAAATGCATACCCTCAACTGCAAGTAGGACATAAGTTGGAAAGGGCCACCAACTAGAACAGAATGGGGGTGCCTTAAAAACGTAAACATTGAGCTACCATATGATCCAGCAGGCCCACTCCTCCACCTATAATCTAAGAAGAGAGAATTGGAAAGACACAGGCAGGCAAATCTGCATTGCACAGTATTACAATATCCAAGATATGGAAGTAACCAAAAAGTCCACCAACAGATGGGTGGACAAAGAAGTACTCCTCCATGTACAGATGGAATATTCGCTAGTGAAAAAAATGAAACAATACCATTTGCAGCGCCATAGATGAGTCTAGACGTAATCACGCCACAGGTAGTCAGTGAGAAAGCAAAATACATATATCCTATGATATCACTTTCAGGAGTTACTTAAAAATTGATACCAATGAAGATATTTCCACAGAGAAAGGCAATCACAGTTTCATTAAAAAACTTATGGTTCACCAAATAGAAAGGGATGAGGATTGGATACATTACCATATTGGGGTTAACAGAGATATACAAACCATGTGAAATATATAACCACCAAAGACGTACGGAAGACCAGGAGAAGACTACTCAACATTGTGTCATAACCTACATGGGAAAAGGATGCGAGGAAGAAAAGATACACGTATATGTGTGAAAGACCCACATCTTGCACACCTAGAGCAAACAAACCAATGTAATCAAATCTGCTGGGATAAAAAATAAAAAGTAAATTACAAATATGAACAAGAAGTAATGAGACATAAACTTAAAGGGCTTTTTCCTGGCCCATTCCATTCTAATTTACAACCTAGAACACCACTTCCATTAAGCCTCTGTTTCCCCAGGTACCAAATTTGGTAAAGAAGAAATGCTGCCACCTTGTGGCCGTGTCCTGCAAGAGCAGCTTTAAACTCACAGCTAATGGTTACTTAACATTCACAAGGACTCAGGGCTGTAAAGGACACCTGCCCTAAAAAATTGTGCTGAAGTAGTGAATGGACAAAAAAATTCAAAACAGGCAGATGTTTCAAGAAGAGACTATGAAGAGTTATGTATTACTCACGCTCTTTTTAAAAAAAAGGAAAATGGATACAAGCTCAACCTCAGGGTGTGTTAGACCCATGCAATCTAATCTACGAAAAGTTTCAACTTACACCAGTCGACTGACCATCAGCAAAAAGTATACGAACAATAAATGCTGAAGGGGTTTTAGAGCACTGTGTACCCTCTACCTGCTGGTGAGACGTAAAGAGGTAACAGCCAATAATGAGAAAAGAAAGGAGCTGTGTTTAAAAGTAAAAATGGAGGTACCATTCAATCCAGCAGGCGCACCATTGGATCTCTCACCTGAGAAGACAAGAATCGAGAAGACACAGGCCGCAAAACCTGCAGTGCAGCCTTATTCACAATAGCCAAGACAGTGAAGCAATCAAAATGTTCAATAACAGGTGAATGGATAAAGAAGAAGTGGTCCATGTACACAATGGAATATTAGCCATGGAAAACAACGAACCATTGCTCTTTGAGGCACCACAAATGAGTCTGCAGATAATCATGAAAGATGAGGTAAGTTGGAAAGCAAAAGACCTGTATTCTATGATATCACTTATAGGCGTTATCTAATAACTGACACAAATGAACATATTTCCACAGAGAAAGACACTCACAGACTTAGAAAATAAAACTATGCTCAACTAAAAGGAAAGGTGGGAGAATGGATAAATTAAGATTACTGTTACTATATGTATACAAACACAAATTATATAAATATCTCAAAAATACCGACCATATAGCAAGGGAGGTCTGCGAACCCTCTGTAACATTTTACATGGGAAGAAGATCTGTACTTGAATAGACATATATAATGTACAAATGAACCAGATTGTGTTCACCTAGGACAAACAATATTCTAAGCTTTACCCCAATTAAAAAAAAAATTAAATCCAAGAAGAAATAATGAGACATAAACTTATAGGGCTTTCTCCGTGCACATTCCAATGTAATTTACAACCTAGGAACACGACTTCCAGAAAGGCTCTGCTGCCCTACTACCCAGATTTGGGAATGGAGAAATGCTGCCTGCTTCAGGTCACTTCCCACAACAGGAGCTTTAAAACCATTGCTAAAGGTCACTAAATATTCACAAAACTTGCAGTTCGGTAAATGACACCTGCTCTCTAAAAAGAGTCTCAGGTGGAAAATCGACCAAAAAATTCAAAAGAGGGCAACCTTCCAAGAAGACAATATCAAGAGTTATATTGTACTCCCAATTGTTTCCTTTTTTCAACAGAAAAGAAAATGGCGCTGAAAAATGATGAGTTTTACGAAGTTTCAAAGCCATGCAAACCCAAATTACAAAACCCTATCAGCTCACAGCAGCCAGTAGGGCCATTAGCATAAATGCTGCAAACAATAAATGCTGAAGCGATTGTGGAGAAATGCGTACCCTCGATTCTGAGGGGGACGTGGTAAGTGCCACTAATGAGAACACAAAGAAGGTACTTTGAAAAGGGAAAAACGATGCTACCAGTCAGTCAATCACACCCACTGCTGGGGCTATCACCTGAGAAAATGAGAATCAAAAAGTCACAGGCTGGCAATCCTGAACTCCAACAATATTTACCATAGCCAACACTTGGAAGCAATGAAAATGTCCATCAACCGAGGAATGCACAAAGAAGAAGTGGTCCACGTACCCAGTGGAAAATTACTCCAATAAAAAATAAAAATTAAATTTAAAAATCCAACACAACTAAGGAGACATCAGCTTGTGTGGGTTTGTCCGGGCACACTCCACTGTAATTTATAACCGAGAAACACCACAGGCCGCAAGGGCTTTTCCCTAGTTACCAGGGTGGGGAACATAGAAAGGCTGCTGCCCTCTGGCAGTTACCTGCAAAAGCAGTTTTAAAGCCTGTGCTAATGGTCATTTCATAGGAATAAGTACTGCAGAAGTGTAAATGAAACCTGCCCTCAAAATGTCTTCAGGGAGGTAATGGCCAAAACATTTCAAAATGTGACACATACTTTAAGAGAACACTTTGAAGAACTGAGGGGAAATCACAGCTTGAAAAATAAAAAGGACATGCCTTAAAGCTCAATTTCAACGGATTATGAGGCACGTGCGAATTCAACCACAAAGAGGTATCAGGTCACAATTTTCAGAATAACCATCAGCAAGAAAACTACAAACAATAAATGCTGAAGGTGTTGTGGAGAAATGCATACCCTCAACTGCAAGTAGGACATAAGTTGGAAAGGGCCACCAACTAGAACAGAATGGGGGTGCCTTAAAAACGTAAACATTGAGCTACCATATGATCCAGCAGGCCCACTCCTCCACCTATAATCTAAGAAGAGAGAATTGGAAAGACACAGGCAGGCAAATCTGCATTGCACAGTATTACAATATCCAAGATATGGAAGTAACCAAAAAGTCCACCAACAGATGGGTGGACAAAGAAGTACTCCTCCATGTACAGATGGAATATTCGCTAGTGAAAAAAATGAAACAATACCATTTGCAGCGCCATAGATGAGTCTAGACGTAATCACGCCACAGGTAGTCAGTGAGAAAGCAAAATACATATATCCTATGATATCACTTTCAGGAGTTACTTAAAAATTGATACCAATGAAGATATTTCCACAGAGAAAGGCAATCACAGTTTCATTAAAAAACTTATGGTTCACCAAATAGAAAGGGATGAGGATTGGATACATTACCATATTGGGGTTAACAGAGATATACAAACCATGTGAAATATATAACCACCAAAGACGTACGGAAGACCAGGAGAAGACTACTCAACATTGTGTCATAACCTACATGGGAAAAGGATGCGAGGAAGAAAAGATACACGTATATGTGTGAAAGACCCACATCTTGCACACCTAGAGCAAACAAACCAATGTAATCAAATCTGCTGGGATAAAAAATAAAAAGTAAATTACAAATATGAACAAGAAGTAATGAGACATAAACTTAAAGGGCTTTTTCCTGGCCCATTCCATTCTAATTTACAACCTAGAACACCACTTCCATTAAGCCTCTGTTTCCCCAGGTACCAAATTTGGTAAAGAAGAAATGCTGCCACCTTGTGGCCGTGTCCTGCAAGAGCAGCTTTAAACTCACAGCTAATGGTTACTTAACATTCACAAGGACTCAGGGCTGTAAAGGACACCTGCCCTAAAAAATTGTGCTGAAGTAGTGAATGGACAAAAAAATTCAAAACAGGCAGATGTTTCAAGAAGAGACTATGAAGAGTTATGTATTACTCACGCTCTTTTTAAAAAAAAGGAAAATGGATACAAGCTCAACCTCAGGGTGTGTTAGACCCATGCAATCTAATCTACGAAAAGTTTCAACTTACACCAGTCGACTGACCATCAGCAAAAAGTATACGAACAATAAATGCTGAAGGGGTTTTAGAGCACTGTGTACCCTCTACCTGCTGGTGAGACGTAAAGAGGTAACAGCCAATAATGAGAAAAGAAAGGAGCTGTGTTTAAAAGTAAAAATGGAGGTACCATTCAATCCAGCAGGCGCACCATTGGATCTCTCACCTGAGAAGACAAGAATCGAGAAGACACAGGCCGCAAAACCTGCAGTGCAGCCTTATTCACAATAGCCAAGACAGTGAAGCAATCAAAATGTCCAATAACAGGTGAATGGATAAAGAAGAAGTGGTCCATGTACACAATGGAATATTAGCCATGGAAAACAACGAACCATTGCTCTTTGAGGCACCACAAATGAGTCTGCAGATAATCATGAAAGATGAGGTAAGTTGGAAAGCAAAAGACCTGTATTCTATGATATCACTTATAGGCGTTATCTAATAACTGACACAAATGAACATATTTCCACAGAGAAAGACACTCACAGACTTAGAAAATAAAACTATGCTCAACTAAAAGGAAAGGTGGGGGAATGGATAAATTAAGATTACTGTTACTATATGTATACAAACACAAATTATATAAATATCTCAAAAATACCGACCATATAGCAAGGGAGGTCTGCGGAACCCTCTGTAACATTTTACATGGGAAGAGGATCTGTACTTGAATAGACATATATAATGTACAAATGAACCAGATTGTGTTCACCTAGGACAAACAATATTCTAAGCTTTACCCCAATTAAAAAAAAAAATTAAAACCAAGAAGAAATAATGAGACATAAACGTATAGGGCTTTCTCCGTGCACATTCCAATGTAATTTACAACCTAGGAACACGACTTCCAGAAAGGCTCTGCTGCCCTACTACCCAGATTTGGGAATGGAGAAATGCTGCCTGCTTCAGGTCACTTCCCACAACAGGAGCTTTAAAACCATTGCTAAAGGTCACTAAATATTCACAAAACTTGCAGTTCGGTAAATGACACCTGCTCTCTAAAAAGAGTCTCAGGTGGAAAATCGACCAAAAAATTCAAAAGAGGGCAACCTTCCAAGAAGACAATATCAAGAGTTATATTGTACTCCCAATTGTTTCCTTTTTTCAACAGAAAAGAAAACGGCGGTGAAAAACGATGAGTTTTACGAATTTTCAAAGCCATGCAAACCCAAATTACAAAACCCTATCAGCTCACAGCAGCCAGCAGGGCCATTAGCATAAATGCTGCAAACAATAGATACTGAAGCGATTGTGGAGAAATGTGTACCCTTGATTCTAAGGGGGACGTGGTAAGTGCCACTAATGAAAACACAAAGAAGGTGCTTTGAAAAGGGAAAAACGATGCTACCAGTCAGTCAATCACACCCACTGCTGGGTCGATCACCTGAGAAAATGAGAATCAAAAAGTCACAGGCTGGCAATCCTGCACTCCAACAATATTTACCATAGCCAACACTTGGAAGCAATGAAAATGTCCATCAACCGAGTAATGCACAAAGAAGAAGTGCTCCACGTACACAGTGGAAAATTACTCCAATAAAAAATAAAAATTAAATTTAAAAATCCAACAAAACTAAGGAGACATCAGCTTGTGTGGGTTTGTCCGGGCACACTCCACTCTAATTTATAACCGAGAAACACCACAGGCCGCAAGGGCTTTTCCCTAGTTACCAGGGTGGGGAACATAGAAAGGCTGCTGCCCTCTGGCAGTTACCTGCAAAAGCAGTTTTAAAGCCTGTGCTAATGGTCATTTCATAGGAATAAGTACTGCAGAAGTGTAAATGAAACCTGCCCTCAAAATGTCTTCAGGGAGGTAATGGCCAAAACATTTCAAAATGTGACACATACTTTAAGAGAACACTTTGAAGAACTGAGGGGAAATCACAGCTTGAAAAATAAAAAGGACATGCCTTAAAGATCAATTTCAACGGATTATGAGGCACGTGCGAATTCAACCACAAAGAGGTATCAGGTCACAATTTTCAGAATAACCATCAGCAAGAAAACTACAAACAATAAATGCTGAAGGTGTTGTGGAGAAATGCATACCCTCAACTGCAAGTAGGACATAAGTTGGAAAGGGCCACCAACTAGAACAGAATGGGGGTGCCTTAAAAACGTAAACATTGAGCTACCATATGATCCAGCAGGCCCACTCCTCCACCTATAATCTAAGAAGAGAGAATTGGAAAGACACAGGCAGGCAAATCTGCATTGCACAGTATTACAATATCCAAGATATGGAAGTAACCAAAAAGTCCACCAACAGATGGGTGGACAAAGAAGTACTCCTCCATGTACAGATGGAATATTCGCTAGTGAAAAAAATGAAACAATACCATTTGCAGCGCCATAGATGAGTCTAGACGTAATCACGCCACAGGTAGTCAGTGAGAAAGCAAAATACATATATCCTATGATATCACTTTCAGGAGTTACTTAAAAATTGATACCAATGAAGATATTTCCACAGAGAAAGGCAATCACAGTTTCATTAAAAAACTTATGGTTCACCAAATAGAAAGGGATGAGGATTGGATACATTACCATATTGGGGTTAACAGAGATATACAAACCATGTGAAATATATAACCACCAAAGACGTACGGAAGACCAGGAGAAGACTACTCAACATTGTGTCATAACCTACATGGGAAAAGGATGCGAGGAAGAAAAGATACACGTATATGTGTGAAAGACCCACATCTTGCACACCTAGAGCAAACAAACCAATGTAATCAAATCTGCTGGGATAAAAAATAAAAAGTAAATTACAAATATGAACAAGAAGTAATGAGACATAAACTTAAAGGGCTTTTTCCTGGCCCATTCCATTCTAATTTACAACCTAGAACACCACTTCCATTAAGCCTCTGTTTCCCCAGGTACCAAATTTGGTAAAGAAGAAATGCTGCCACCTTGTGGCCGTGTCCTGCAAGAGCAGCTTTAAACTCACAGCTAATGGTTACTTAACATTCACAAGGACTCAGGGCTGTAAAGGACACCTGCCCTAAAAAATTGTGCTGAAGTAGTGAATGGACAAAAAAATTCAAAACAGGCAGATGTTTCAAGAAGAGACTATGAAGAGTTATGTATTACTCACGCTCTTTTTAAAAAAAAGGAAAATGGATACAAGCTCAACCTCAGGGTGTGTTAGACCCATGCAATCTAATCTACGAAAAGTTTCAACTTACACCAGTCGACTGACCATCAGCAAAAAGTATACGAACAATAAATGCTGAAGGGGTTTTAGAGCACTGTGTACCCTCTACCTGCTGGTGAGACGTAAAGAGGTAACAGCCAATAATGAGAAAAGAAAGGAGCTGTGTTTAAAAGTAAAAATGGAGGTACCATTCAATCCAGCAGGCGCACCATTGGATCTCTCACCTGAGAAGACAAGAATCGAGAAGACACAGGCCGCAAAACCTGCAGTGCAGCCTTATTCACAATAGCCAAGACAGTGAAGAAATCAAAATGTTCAATAACAGGTGAATGGATAAAGAAGAAGTGGTCCATGTACACAATGGAATATTAGCCATGGAAAACAACGAACCATTGCTCTTTGAGGCACCACAAATGAGTCTGCAGATAATCATGAAAGATGAGGTAAGTTGGAAAGCAAAAGACCTGTATTCTATGATATCACTTATAGGCGTTATCTAATAACTGACACAAATGAACATATTTCCACAGAGAAAGACACTCACAGACTTAGAAAATAAAACTATGCTCAACTAAAAGGAAAGGTGGGAGAATGGATAAATTAAGATTACTGTTACTATATGTATACAAACACAAATTATATAAATATCTCAAAAATACCGACCATATAGCAAGGGAGGTCTGCGAACCCTCTGTAACATTTTACATGGGAAGAAGATCTGTACTTGAATAGACATATATAATGTACAAATGAACCAGATTGTGTTCACCTAGGACAAACAATATTCTAAGCTTTACCCCAATTAAAAAAAAAATTAAATCCAAGAAGAAATAATGAGACATAAACTTATAGGGCTTTCTCCGTGCACATTCCAATGTAATTTACAACCTAGGAACACGACTTCCAGAAAGGCTCTGCTGCCCTACTACCCAGATTTGGGAATGGAGAAATGCTGCCTGCTTCAGGTCACTTCCCACAACAGGAGCTTTAAAACCATTGCTAAAGGTCACTAAATATTCACAAAACTTGCAGTTCGGTAAATGACACCTGCTCTCTAAAAAGAGTCTCAGGTGGAAAATCGACCAAAAAATTCAAAAGAGGGCAACCTTCCAAGAAGACAATATCAAGAGTTATATTGTACTCCCAATTGTTTCCTTTTTTCAACAGAAAAGAAAATGGCGCTGAAAAATGATGAGTTTTACGAAGTTTCAAAGCCATGCAAACCCAAATTACAAAACCCTATCAGCTCACAGCAGCCAGTAGGGCCATTAGCATAAATGCTGCAAACAATAAATGCTGAAGCGATTGTGGAGAAATGCGTACCCTCGATTCTGAGGGGGACGTGGTAAGTGCCACTAATGAGAACACAAAGAAGGTACTTTGAAAAGGGAAAAACGATGCTACCAGTCAGTCAATCACACCCACTGCTGGGGCTATCACCTGAGAAAATGAGAATCAAAAAGTCACAGGCTGGCAATCCTGAACTCCAACAATATTTACCATAGCCAACACTTGGAAGCAATGAAAATGTCCATCAACCGAGGAATGCACAAAGAAGAAGTGGTCCACGTACCCAGTGGAAAATTACTCCAATAAAAAATAAAAATTAAATTTAAAAATCCAACACAACTAAGGAGACATCAGCTTGTGTGGGTTTGTCCGGGCACACTCCACTGTAATTTATAACCGAGAAACACCACAGGCCGCAAGGGCTTTTCCCTAGTTACCAGGGTGGGGAACATAGAAAGGCTGCTGCCCTCTGGCAGTTACCTGCAAAAGCAGTTTTAAAGCCTGTGCTAATGGTCATTTCATAGGAATAAGTACTGCAGAAGTGTAAATGAAAGCTGCCCTCAAAATGTCTTCAGGGAGGTAATGGCCAAAACATTTCAAAATGTGACACATACTTTAAGAGAACACTTTGAAGAACTGAGGGGAAATCACAGCTTGAAAAATAAAAAGGACATGCCTTAAAGCTCAATTTCAACGGATTATGAGGCACGTGCGAATTCAACCACAAAGAGGTATCAGGTCACAATTTTCAGAATAACCATCAGCAAGAAAACTACAAACAATAAATGCTGAAGGTGTTGTGGAGAAATGCATACCCTCAACTGCAAGTAGGACATAAGTTGGAAAGGGCCACCAACTAGAACAGAATGGGGGTGCCTTAAAAACGTAAACATTGAGCTACCATATGATCCAGCAGGCCCACTCCTCCACCTATAATCTAAGAAGAGAGAATTGGAAAGACACAGGCAGGCAAATCTGCATTGCACAGTATTACAATATCCAAGATATGGAAGTAACCAAAAAGTCCACCAACAGATGGGTGGACAAAGAAGTACTCCTCCATGTACAGATGGAATATTCGCTAGTGAAAAAAATGAAACAATACCATTTGCAGCGCCATAGATGAGTCTAGGCGTAATCACGCCACAGGTAGTCAGTGAGAAAGCAAAATACATATATCCTATGATATCACTTTCAGGAGTTACTTAAAAATTGATACCAATGAAGATATTTCCACAGAGAAAGGCAATCACAGTTTCATTAAAAAACTTATGGTTCACCAAATAGAAAGGGATGAGGATTGGATACATTACCATATTGGGGTTAACAGAGATATACAAACCATGTGAAATATATAACCACCAAAGACGTACGGAAGACCAGGAGAAGACTACTCAACATTGTGTCATAACCTACATGGGAAAAGGATGCGAGGAAGAAAAGATACACGTATATGTGTGAAAGACCCACATCTTGCACACCTAGAGCAAACAAACCAATGTAATCAAATCTGCTGGGATAAAAAATAAAAAGTAAATTACAAATATGAACAAGAAGTAATGAGACATAAACTTAAAGGGCTTTTTCCTGGCCCATTCCATTCTAATTTACAACCTAGAACACCACTTCCATTAAGCCTCTGTTTCCCCAGGTACCAAATTTGGTAAAGAAGAAATGCTGCCACCTTGTGGCCGTGTCCTGCAAGAGCAGCTTTAAACTCACAGCTAATGGTTACTTAACATTCACAAGGACTCAGGGCTGTAAAGGACACCTGCCCTAAAAAATTGTGCTGAAGTAGTGAATGGACAAAAAAATTCAAAACAGGCAGATGTTTCAAGAAGAGACTATGAAGAGTTATGTATTACTCACGCTCTTTTTAAAAAAAAGGAAAATGGATACAAGCTCAACCTCAGGGTGTGTTAGACCCATGCAATCTAATCTACGAAAAGTTTCAACTTACACCAGTCGACTGACCATCAGCAAAAAGTATACGAACAATAAATGCTGAAGGGGTTTTAGAGCACTGTGTACCCTCTACCTGCTGGTGAGACGTAAAGGGGTAACAGCCAATAATGAGAAAAGAAAGGAGCTGTGTTTAAAAGTAAAAATGGAGGTACCATTCAATCCAGCAGGCGCACCATTGGATCTCTCACCTGAGAAGACAAGAATCGAGAAGACACAGGCCGCAAAAGCTGCAGTGCAGCCTTATTCACAATAGCCAAGACAGTGAAGCAATCAAAATGTCCAATAACAGGTGAATGGATAAAGAAGAAGTGGTCCATGTACACAATGGAATATTAGCCATGGAAAACAACGAACCATTGCTCTTTGAGGCACCACAAATGAGTCTGCAGATAATCATGAAAGATGAGGTAAGTTGGAAAGCAAAAGACCTGTATTCTATGATATCACTTATAGGCGTTATCTAATAACTGACACAAATGAACATATTTCCACAGAGAAAGACACTCACAGACTTAGAAAATAAAACTATGCTCAACTAAAAGGAAAGGTGGGGGAATGGATAAATTAAGATTACTGTTACTATATGTATACAAACACAAATTATATAAATATCTCAAAAATACCGACCATATAGCAAGGGAGGTCTGCGGAACCCTCTGTAACATTTTACATGGGAAGAGGATCTGTACTTGAATAGACATATATAATGTACAAATGAACCAGATTGTGTTCACCTAGGACAAACAATATTCTAAGCTTTACCCCAATTAAAAAAAAAAATTAAAACCAAGAAGAAATAATGAGACATAAACGTATAGGGCTTTCTCCGTGCACATTCCAATGTAATTTACAACCTAGGAACACGACTTCCAGAAAGGCTCTGCTGCCCTACTACCCAGATTTGGGAATGGAGAAATGCTGCCTGCTTCAGGTCACTTCCCACAACAGGAGCTTTAAAACCATTGCTAAAGGTCACTAAATATTAACAAAACTTGCAGTTCGGTAAATGACACCTGCTCTCTAAAAAGAGTCTCAGGTGGAAAATCGACCAAAAAATTCAAAAGAGGGCAACCTTCCAAGAAGGCAATATCAAGAGTTATATTGTACTCGCAATTGTTTCCTTTTTTCAACAGAAAAGAAAACGGCGGTGAAAAACGATGAGTTTTACGAATTTTCAAAGCCATGCAAACCCAAATTACAAAACCCTATCAGCTCACAGCAGCCAGCAGGGCCATTAGCATAAATGCTGCAAACAATAGATACTGAAGCGATTGTGGAGAAATGTGTACCCTTGATTCTAAGGGGGACGTGGTAAGTGCCACTAATGAAAACACAAAGAAGGTGCTTTGAAAAGGGAAAAACGATGCTACCAGTCAGTCAATCACACCCACTGCTGGGGCTATCACCTGAGAAAATGAGAATCAAAAAGTCACAGGCTGGCAATTCTGCACTCCAACAATATTTACCATAGCCAACACTTGGAAGCAATGAAAATGTCCATCAACCGAGGAATGCACAAAGAAGAAGTGGTCCACGTACACAGTGGAAAATTACTCCAATAAAAAATAAAAATTAAATTTAAAAATCCAACAAAACTAAGGAGACATCAGCTTGTGTGGGTTTGTCCGGGCACACTCCACTCTAATTTATAACCGAGAAACACCACAGGCCGCAAGGGCTTTTCCCTAGTTACCAGGGTGGGGAACATAGAAAGGCTGCTGCCCTCTGGCAGTTATCTGCAAAAGCAGTTTTAAAGCCTGTGCTAATGGTCATTTCATAGGAATAAGTACTGCAGAAGTGTAAATGAAACCTGCCCTCAAAATGTCTTCAGGGAGGTAATGGCCAAAACATTTCAAAATGTGACACATACTTTAAGAGAACACTTTGAAGAACTAAGGGGAAATCACAGCTTGAAAAATAAAAAGGACATGCCTTAAAGCTCAATTTCAACGGATTATGAGGCACGTGCGAATTCAACCACAAAGAGGTATCAGGTCACACTTTTCAGAATAACCATCAGCAAGAAAACTACAAACAATAAATGCTGAAGGTGTTGTGGAGAAATGCATACCCTCAACTGCAAGTAGGACATAAGTTGGAAAGGGCCACCAACTAGAACAGAATGGGGGTGCCTTAAAAACGTAAACATTGAGCTACCATATGATCCAGCAGGCCCACTCTTCCACCTATAATCTAAGAAGAGAGAATTGGAAAGACACAGGCAGGCAAATCAGCATTGCACAGTATTACAATATCCAAGATATGGAAGTAACCAAAAAGTCCACCAACAGATGGGTGGACAAAGAAGTACTCCTCCATGTACAGATGGAATATTCGCTAGTGAAAAAAATGAAACAATACCATTTGCAGCGCCATAGATGAGTCTAGACGTAATCACGCCACAGGTAGTCAGTGAGAAAGCAAAATACATATATCCTATGATATCACTTTCAGGAGTTACTTAAAAATTGATACCAATGAAGATATTTCCACAGAAAAAGGCAATCACAGTTTCATTAAAAAACTTATGGTTCACCAAATAGAAAGGGATGAGGATTGGATACATTACCATATTGGGGTTAACAGAGATATACAAACCATGTGAAATATATAACCACCAAAGACGTACGGAAGACCAGGAGAAGACTACTCAACATTGTGTCATAACCTACATGGGAAAAGGATGCGAGGAAGAAAAGATACACGTATATGTGTGAAAGACCCACATCTTGCACACCTAGAGCAAACAAACCAATGTAATCAAATCTGCTGGGATAAAAAATAAAAAGTAAATTACAAATATGAACAAGAAGTAATGAGACATAAACTTAAAGGGCTTTTTCCTGGCCCATTCCATTCTAATTTACAACCTAGAACACCACTTCCATTAAGCCTCTGTTTCCCCAGGTACCAAATTTGGTAAAGAAGAAATGCTGCCACCTTGTGGCCGTGTCCTGCAAGAGCAGCTTTAAACTCACAGCAAATGGTTACTTAACATTCACAAGGACTCAGGGCTGTAAAGGACACCTGCCCTAAAAAATTGTGCTGAAGTAGTGAATGGACAAAAAAATTCAAAACAGGCAGATGTTTCAAGAAGAGACTATGAAGAGTTATGTATTACTCACGCTCTTTTTAAAAAAAAGGAAAATGGATACAAGCTCAACCTCAGGGTGTGTTAGACCCATGCAATCTAATCTACGAAAAGTTTCAACTTACACCAGTCGACTGACCATCAGCAAAAAGTATACGAACAATAAATGCTGAAGGGGTTTTAGAGCACTGTGTACCCTCTACCTGCTGGTGAGACGTAAAGGGGTAACAGCCAATAATGAGAAAAGAAAGGAGCTGTGTTTAAAAGTAAAAATGGAGGTACCATTCAATCCAGCAGGCGCACCATTGGATCTCTCACCTGAGAAGACAAGAATCGAGAAGACACAGGCCGCAAAAGCTGCAGTGCAGCCTTATTCACAATAGCCAAGACAGTGAAGCAATCAAAATGTCCAATAACAGGTGAATGGATAAAGAAGAAGTGGTCCATGTACACAATGGAATATTAGCCATGGAAAACAACGAACCATTGCTCTTTGAGGCACCACAAATGAGTCTGCAGATAATCATGAAAGATGAGGTAAGTTGGAAAGCAAAAGACCTGTATTCTATGATATCACTTATAGGCGTTATCTAATAACTGACACAAATGAACATATTTCCACAGAGAAAGACACTCACAGACTTAGAAAATAAAACTATGCTCAACTAAAAGGAAAGGTGGGAGAATGGATATATTAAGATTACTGTTACTATATGTATACAAACACAAATTATATAAATATCTCAAAAATACCGACCATATAGCAAGGGAGGTCTGCGAACCCTCTGTAACATTTTACATGGGAAGAGGATCTGTACTTGAATAGACATATATAATGTACAAATGAACCAGATTGTGTTCACCTAGGACAAACAATATTCTAAGCTTTACCCCAATTAAAAAAAAAATTAAATCCAAGAAGAAATAATGAGACATAAACTTATAGGGCTTTCTCCGTGCACATTCCAATGTAATTTACAACCTAGGAACACGACTTCCAGAAAGGCTCTGCTGCCCTACTACCCAGATTTGGGAATGGAGAAATGCTGCCTGCTTCAGGTCACTTCCCACAACAGGAGCTTTAAAACCATTGCTAAAGGTCACTAAATATTCACAAAACTTGCAGTTCGGTAAATGACACCTGCTCTCTAAAAAGAGTCTCAGGTGGAAAATCGACCAAAAAATTCAAAAGAGGGCAACCTTCCAAGAAGACAATATCAAGAGTTATATTGTACTCCCAATTGTTTCCTTTTTTCAACAGAAAAGAAAATGGCGCTGAAAAATGATGAGTTTTACGAATTTTCAAAGCCATGCAAACCCAAATTACAAAACCCTATCAGCTCACAGCAGCCAGTAGGGCCATTAGCATAAATGCTGCAAACAATAAATGCTGAAGCGATTGTGGAGAAATGCGTACCCTCGATTTTGAGGGGGACGTGGTAAGTGCCACTAATGAGAACACAAAGAAGGTACTTTGAAAAGGGAAAAACGATGCTACCAGTCAGTCAATCACACCCACTGCTGGGGCTATCACCTGAGAAAATGAGAATCAAAAAGTCACAGGCTGGCAATCCTGAACTCCAACAATATTTACCATAGCCAACACTTGGAAGCAATGAAAATGTCCATCAACCGAGGAATGCACAAAGAAGAAGTGGTCCACGTACACAGTGGAAAATTACTCCAATAAAAAATAAAAATTAAATTTAAAAATCCAACAAAACTAAGGAGACATCAGCTTGTGTGGGTTTCTCCGGGCACACTCCACTCTAATTTATAACCGAGAAACACCACAGGCCGCAAGGGCTTTTCCCTAGTTACCAGGGTGGGGAACATAGAAAGGCTGCTGCCCTCTGGCAGTTACCTGCAAAAGCAGTTTTAAAGCCTGTGCTAATGGTCATTTCATAGGAATAAGTACTGCAGAAGTGTAAATGAAACCTGCCCTCAAAATGTCTTCAGGGAGGTAATGGCCAAAACATTTCAAAATGTGACACATACTTTAAGAGAACACTTTGAAGAACTGAGGGGAAATCACAGCTTGAAAAATAAAAAGGACATGCCTTAAAGCTCAATTTCAACGGATTATGAGGCACGTGCGAATTCAACCACAAAGAGGTATCAGGTCACAATTTTCAGAATAACCATCAGCAAGAAAACTACAAACAATAAATGCTGAAGGTGTTGTGGAGAAATGCATACCCTCAACTGCAAGTAGGACATAAGTTGGAAAGGGCCACCAACTAGAACAGAATGGGGGTGCCTTAAAAACGTAAACATTGAGCTACCATATGATCCAGCAGGCCCACTCCTCCACCTATAATCTAAGAAGAGAGAATTGGAAAGACACAGGCAGGCAAATCTGCATTGCACAGTATTACAATATCCAAGATATGGAAGTAACCAAAAAGTCCACCAACAGATGGGTGGACAAAGAAGTACTCCTCCATGTACAGATGGAATATTCGCTAGTGAAAAAAATGAAACAATACCATTTGCAGCGCCATAGATGAGTCTAGACGTAATCACGCCACAGGTAGTCAGTGAGAAAGCAAAATACATATATCCTATGATATCACTTTCAGGAGTTACTTAAAAATTGATACCAATGAAGATATTTCCACAGAGAAAGGCAATCACAGTTTCATTAAAAAACTTATGGTTCACCAAATAGAAAGGGATGAGGATTGGATACATTACCATATTGGGGTTAACAGAGATATACAAACCATGTGAAATATATAACCACCAAAGACGTACGGAAGACCAGGAGAAGACTACTCAACATTGTGTCATAACCTACATGGGAAAAGGATGCGAGGAAGAAAAGATACACGTATATGTGTGAAAGACCCACATCTTGCACACCTAGAGCAAACAAACCAATGTAATCAAATCTGCTGGGATAAAAAATAAAAAGTAAATTACAAATATGAACAAGAAGTAATGAGACATAAACTTAAAGGGCTTTTTCCTGGCCCATTCCATTCTAATTTACAACCTAGAACACCACTTCCATTAAGCCTCTGTTTCCCCAGGTACCAAATTTGGTAAAGAAGAAATGCTGCCACCTTGTGGCCGTGTCCTGCAAGAGCAGCTTTAAACTCACAGCTAATGGTTACTTAACATTCACAAGGACTCAGGGCTGTAAAGGACACCTGCCCTAAAAAATTGTGCTGAAGTAGTGAATGGACAAAAAAATTCAAAACAGGCAGATGTTTCAAGAAGAGACTATGAAGAGTTATGTATTACTCACGCTCTTTTTAAAAAAAAGGAAAATGGATACAAGCTCAACCTCAGGGTGTGTTAGACCCATGCAATCTAATCTACGAAAAGTTTCAACTTACACCAGTCGACTGACCATCAGCAAAAAGTATACGAACAATAAATGCTGAAGGGGTTTTAGAGCACTGTGTACCCTCTACCTGCTGGTGAGACGTAAAGGGGTAACAGCCAATAATGAGAAAAGAAAGGAGCTGTGTTTAAAAGTAAAAATGGAGGTACCATTCAATCCAGCAGGCGCACCATTGGATCTCTCACCTGAGAAGACAAGAATCGAGAAGACACAGGCCGCAAAAGCTGCAGTGCAGCCTTATTCACAATAGCCAAGACAGTGAAGCAATCAAAATGTCCAATAACAGGTGAATGGATAAAGAAGAAGTGGTCCATGTACACAATGGAATATTAGCCATGGAAAACAACGAACCATTGCTCTTTGAGGCACCACAAATGAGTCTGCAGATAATCATGAAAGATGAGGTAAGTTGGAAAGCAAAAGACCTGTATTCTATGATATCACTTATAGGCGTTATCTAATAACTGACACAAATGAACATATTTCCACAGAGAAAGACACTCACAGACTTAGAAAATAAAACTATGCTCAACTAAAAGGAAAGGTGGGAGAATGGATATATTAAGATTACTGTTACTATATGTATACAAACACAAATTATATAAATATCTCAAAAATACCGACCATATAGCAAGGGAGGTCTGCGAACCCTCTGTAACATTTTACATGGGAAGAGGATCTGTACTTGAATAGACATATATAATGTACAAATGAACCAGATTGTGTTCACCTAGGACAAACAATATTCTAAGCTTTACCCCAATTAAAAAAAAAATTAAATCCAAGAAGAAATAATGAGACATAAACTTATAGGGCTTTCTCCGTGCACATTCCAATGTAATTTACAACCTAGGAACACGACTTCCAGAAAGGCTCTGCTGCACTACTACCCAGATTTGGGAATGGAGAAATGCTGCCTGCTTCAGGTCACTTCCCACAACAGGAGCTTTAAAACCATTGCTAAAGGTCACTAAATATTCACAAAACTTGCAGTTCGGTAAATGACACCTGCTCTCTAAAAAGAGTCTCAGGTGGAAAATCGACCAAAAAATTCAAAAGAGGGCAACCTTCCAAGAAGACAATATCAAGAGTTATATTGTACTCCCAATTGTTTCCTTTTTTCAACAGAAAAGAAAATGGCGCTGAAAAATGATGAGTTTTACGAATTTTCAAAGCCATGCAAACCCAAATTACAAAACCCTATCAGCTCACAGCAGCCAGTAGGGCCATTAGCATAAATGCTGCAAACAATAAATGCTGAAGCGATTGTGGAGAAATGCGTACCCTCGATTTTGAGGGGGACGTGGTAAGTGCCACTAATGAGAACACAAAGAAGGTACTTTGAAAAGGGAAAAACGATGCTACCAGTCAGTCAATCACACCCACTGCTGGGGCTATCACCTGAGAAAATGAGAATCAAAAAGTCACAGGCTGGCAATCCTGAACTCCAACAATATTTACCATAGCCAACACTTGGAAGCAATGAAAATGTCCATCAACCGAGGAATGCACAAAGAAGAAGTGGTCCACGTACACAGTGGAAAATTACTCCAATAAAAAATAAAAATTAAATTTAAAAATCCAACAAAACTAAGGAGACATCAGCTTGTGTGGGTTTCTCCGGGCACACTCCACTCTAATTTATAACCGAGAAACACCACAGGCCGCAAGGGCTTTTCCCTAGTTACCAGGGTGGGGAACATAGAAAGGCTGCTGCCCTCTGGCAGTTACCTGCAAAAGCAGTTTTAAAGCCTGTGCTAATGGTCATTTCATAGGAATAAGTACTGCAGAAGTGTAAATGAAACCTGCCCTCAAAATGTCTTCAGGGAGGTAATGGCCAAAACATTTCAAAATGTGACACATACTTTAAGAGAACACTTTGAAGAACTGAGGGGAAATCACAGCTTGAAAAATAAAAAGGACATGCCTTAAAGCTCAATTTCAACGGATTATGAGGCACGTGCGAATTCAACCACAAAGAGGTATCAGGTCACAATTTTCAGAATAACCATCAGCAAGAAAACTACAAACAATAAATGCTGAAGGTGTTGTGGAGAAATGCATACCCTCAACTGCAAGTAGGACATAAGTTGGAAAGGGCCACCAACTAGAACAGAATGGGGGTGCCTTAAAAACGTAAACATTGAGCTACCATATGATCCAGCAGGCCCACTCCTCCACCTATAATCTAAGAAGAGAGAATTGGAAAGACACAGGCAGGCAAATCTGCATTGCACAGTATTACAATATCCAAGATATGGAAGTAACCAAAAAGTCCACCAACAGATGGGTGGACAAAGAAGTACTCCTCCATGTACAGATGGAATATTCGCTAGTGAAAAAAATGAAACAATACCATTTGCAGCGCCATAGATGAGTCTAGACGTAATCACGCCACAGGTAGTCAGTGAGAAAGCAAAATACATATATCCTATGATATCACTTTCAGGACTTACTTAAAAATTGATACCAATGAAGATATTTCCACAGAGAAAGGCAATCACAGTTTCATTAAAAAACTTATGGTTCACCAAATAGAAAGGGATGAGGATTGGATACATTACCATATTGGGGTTAACAGAGATATACAAACCATGTGAAATATATAACCACCAAAGACGTACGGAAGACCAGGAGAAGACTACTCAACATTGTGTCATAACCTACATGGGAAAAGGATGCGAGGAAGAAAAGATACACGTATATGTGTGAAAGACCCACATCTTGCACACCTAGAGCAAACAAACCAATGTAATCAAATCTGCTGGGATAAAAAATAAAAAGTAAATTACAAATATGAACAAGAAGTAATGAGACATAAACTTAAAGGGCTTTTTCCTGGCCCATTCCATTCTAATTTACAACCTAGAACACCACTTCCATTAAGCCTCTGTTTCCCCAGGTACCAAATTTGGTAAAGAAGAAATGCTGCCACCTTGTGGCCGTGTCCTGCAAGAGCAGCTTTAAACTCACAGCTAATGGTTACTTAACATTCACAAGGACTCAGGGCTGTAAAGGACACCTGCCCTAAAAAATTGTGCTGAAGTAGTGAATGGACAAAAAAATTCAAAACAGGCAGATGTTTCAAGAAGAGACTATGAAGAGTTATGTATTACTCACGCTCTTTTTAAAAAAAAGGAAAATGGATACAAGCTCAACCTCAGGGTGTGTTAGACCCATGCAATCTAATCTACGAAAAGTTTCAACTTACACCAGTCGACTGACCATCAGCAAAAAGTATACGAACAATAAATGCTGAAGGGGTTTTAGAGCACTGTGTACCCTCTACCTGCTGGTGAGACGTAAAGGGGTAACAGCCAATAATGAGAAAAGAAAGGAGCTGTGTTTAAAAGTAAAAATGGAGGTACCATTCAATCCAGCAGGCGCACCATTGGATCTCTCACCTGAGAAGACAAGAATCGAGAAGACACAGGCCGCAAAAGCTGCAGTGCAGCCTTATTCACAATAGCCAAGACAGTGAAGCAATCAAAATGTCCAATAACAGGTGAATGGATAAAGAAGAAGTGGTCCATGTACACAATGGAATATTAGCCATGGAAAACAACGAACCATTGCTCTTTGAGGCACCACAAATGAGTCTGCAGATAATCATGAAAGATGAGGTAAGTTGGAAAGCAAAAGACCTGTATTCTATGATATCACTTATAGGCGTTATCTAATAACTGACACAAATGAACATATTTCCACAGAGAAAGACATTCACAGACTTAGAAAATAAAACTATGCTCAACTAAAAGGAAAGGTGGGAGAATGGATAAATTAAGATTACTGTTACTATATGTATACAAACACAAATTATATAAATATCTCAAAAATACCGACCATATAGCAAGGGAGGTCTGCGAACCCTCTGTAACATTTAAATGGGAAGAAGATCTGTACTTGAATAGACATATATAATGTACAAATGAACCAGATTGTGTTCACCTAGGACAAACAATGTTCTAAGCTTTACCCCAATTAAAAAAAAAATTAAATCCAAGAAGAAATAATGAGACATAAACTTATAGGGCTTTCTCCGTGCACATTCCAATGTAATTTACAACCTAGGAACACGACTTCCAGAAAGGCTCTGCTGCCCTACTACCCAGATTTGGGAATGGAGAAATGCTGCCTGCTTCAGGTCACTTCCCACAACAGGAGCTTTAAAACCATTGCTAAAGGTCACTAAATATTCACAAAACTTGCAGTTCGGTAAATGACACCTGCTCTCTAAAAAGAGTCTCAGGTGGAAAATCGACCAAAAAATTCAAAAGAGGGCAACCTTCCAAGAAGACAATATCAAGAGTTATATTGTACTCCCAATTGTTTCCTTTTTTCAACAGAAAAGAAAATGGCGCTGAAAAATGATGAGTTTTACGAATTTTCAAAGCCATGCAAACCCAAATTACAAAACCCTATCAGCTCACAGCAGCCAGTAGGGCCATTAGCATAAATGCTGCAAACAATAAATGCTGAAGCGATTGTGGAGAAATGCGTACCCTCGATTCTGAGGGGGACGTGGTAAGTGCCACTAATGAGAACACAAAGAAGGTACTTTGAAAAGGGAAAAACGATGCTACCAGTCAGTCAATCACACCCACTGCTGGGGCTATCACCTGAGAAAATAAGAATCAAAAAGTCACAGGCTGGCAATCCTGAACTCCAACAATATTTACCATAGCCAACACTTGGAAGCAATGAAAATGTCCATCAACCGAGGAATGCACAAAGAAGAAGTGGTCCACGTACACAGTGGAAAATTACTCCAATAAAAAATAAAAATTAAATTTAAAAATCCAACACAACTAAGGAGACATCAGCTTGTGTGGGTTTGTCCGGGCACACTCCACTGTAATTTATAACCGAGAAACACCACAGGCCGCAAGGGCTTTTCCCTAGTTACCAGGGTGGGGAACATAGAAAGGCTGCTGCCCTCTGGCAGTTACCTGCAAAAGCAGTTTTAAAGCCTGTGCTAATGGTCATTTCATAGGAATAAGTACTGCAGAAGTGTAAATGAAACCTGCCCTCAAAATGTCTTCAGGGAGGTAATGGCCAAAACATTTCAAAATGTGACACATACTTTAAGAGAACACTTTGAAGAACTGAGGGGAAATCACAGCTTGAAAAATAAAAAGGACATGCCTTAAAGCTCAATTTCAACGGATTATGAGGCACGTGCGAATTCAACCACAAAGAGGTATCAGGTCACAATTTTCAGAATAACCATCAGCAAGAAAACTACAAACAATAAATGCTGAAGGTGTTGTGGAGAAATGCATACCCTCAACTGCAAGTAGGACATAAGTTGGAAAGGGCCACCAACTAGAACAGAATGGGGGTGCCTTAAAAACGTAAACATTGAGCTACCATATGATCCAGCAGGCCCCCTCCTCCACCTATAATCTAAGAAGAGAGAATTGGAAAGACACAGGCAGGCAAATCTGCATTGCACAGTATTACAATATCCAAGATATGGAAGTAACCAAAAAGTCCACCAACAGATGGGTGGACAAAGAAGTACTCCTCCATGTACAGATGGAATATTCGCTAGTGAAAAAAATGAAACAATACCATTTGCAGCGCCATAGATGAGTCTAGACGTAATCACGCCACAGGTAGTCAGTGAGAAAGCAAAATACATATATCCTATGATATCACTTTCAGGAGTTACTTAAAAATTGATACCAATGAAGATATTTCCACAGAGAAAGGCAATCACAGTTTCATTAAAAAACTTATGGTTCACCAAATAGAAAGGGATGAGGATTGGATACATTACCATATTGGGGTTAACAGAGATATACAAACCATGTGAAATATATAACCACCAAAGACGTACGGAAGACCAGGAGAAGACTACTCAACATTGTGTCATAACCTACATGGGAAAAGGATGCGAGGAAGAAAAGATACACGTATATGTGTGAAAGACCCACATCTTGCACACCTAGAGCAAACAAACCAATGTAATCAAATCTGCTGGGATAAAAAATAAAAAGTAAATTACAAATATGAACAAGAAGTAATGAGACATAAACTTAAAGGGCTTTTTCCTGGCCCATTCCATTCTAATTTACAACCTAGAACACCACTTCCATTAAGCCTCTGTTTCCCCAGGTACCAAATTTGGTAAAGAAGAAATGCTGCCACCTTGTGGCCGTGTCCTGCAAGAGCAGCTTTAAACTCACAGCTAATGGTTACTTAACATTCACAAGGACTCAGGGCTGTAAAGGACACCTGCCCTAAAAAATTGTGCTGAAGTAGTGAATGGACAAAAAAATTCAAAACAGGCAGATGTTTCAAGAAGAGACTATGAAGAGTTATGTATTACTCACGCTCTTTTAAAAAAAAAGGAAAATGGATACAAGCTCAACCTCAGGGTGTGTTAGACCCATGCAATCTAATCTACGAAAAGTTTCAACTTACACCAGTCGACTGACCATCAGCAAAAAGTATACGAACAATAAATGCTGAAGGGGTTTTAGAGCACTGTGTACCCTCTACCTGCTGGTGAGACGTAAAGGGGTAAGAGCCAATAATGAGAAAAGAAAGGAGCTGTGTTTAAAAGTAAAAATGGAGGTACCATTCAATCCAGCAGGCGCACCATTGGATCTCTCACCTGAGAAGACAAGAATCGAGAAGACACAGGCCGCAAAAGCTGCAGTGCAGCCTTATTCACAATAGCCAAGACAGTGAAGCAATCAAAATGTCCAATAACAGGTGAATGGATAAAGAAGAAGTGGTCCATGTACACAATGGAATATTAGCCATGGAAAACAACGAACCATTGCTCTTTGAGGCACCACAAATGAGTCTGCAGATAATCATGAAAGATGAGGTAAGTTGGAAAGCAAAAGACCTGTATTCTATGATATCACTTATAGGCGTTATCTAATAACTGACACAAATGAACATATTTCCACAGAGAAAGACACTCACAGACTTAGAAAATAAAACTATGCTCAACTAAAAGGAAAGGTGGGGGAATGGATAAATTAAGATTACTGTTACTATATGTATACAAACACAAATTATATAAATATCTCAAAAATACCGACCATATAGCAAGGGAGGTCTGCGGAACCCTCTGTAACATTTTACATGGGAAGAGGATCTGTACTTGAATAGACATATATAATGTACAAATGAACCAGATTGTGTTCACCTAGGACAAACAATATTCTAAGCTTTACCCCAATTAAAAAAAAAAAATTAAAACCAAGAAGAAATAATGAGACATAAACGTATAGGGCTTTCTCCGTGCACATTCCAATGTAATTTACAACCTAGGAACACGACTTCCAGAAAGGCTCTGCTGCCCTACTACCCAGATTTGGGAATGGAGAAATGCTGCCTGCTTCAGGTCACTTCCCACAACAGGAGCTTTAAAACCATTGCTAAAGGTCACTAAATATTCACAAAACTTGCAGTTCGGTAAATGACACCTGCTCTCTAAAAAGAGTCTCAGGTGGAAAATCGACCAAAAAATTCAAAAGAGGGCAACCTTCCAAGAAGACAATATCAAGAGTTATATTGTACTCCCAATTGTTTCCTTTTTTCAACAGAAAAGAAAATGGCGCTGAAAAATGATGAGTTTTACGAATTTTCAAAGCCATGCAAACCCAAATTACAAAACCCTATCAGCTCACAGCAGCCAGTAGGGCCATTAGCATAAATGCTGCAAACAATAAATGCTGAAGCGATTGTGGAGAAATGCGTACCCTCGATTCTGAGGGGGACGTGGTAAGTGCCACTAATGAGAACACAAAGAAGGTACTTTGAAAAGGGAAAAACGATGCTACCAGTCAGTCAATCACACCCACTGCTGGGGCTATCACCTGAGAAAATGAGAATCAAAAAGTCACAGGCTGGCAATCCTGAACTCCAACAATATTTACCATAGCCAACACTTGGAAGCAATGAAAATGTCCATCAACCGAGGAATGCACAAAGAAGAAGTGGTCCACGTACACAGTGGAAAATTACTCCAATAAAAAATAAAAATTAAATTTAAAAATCCAACACAACTAAGGAGACATCAGCTTGTGTGGGTTTGTCCGGGCACACTCCACTGTAATTTATAACCGAGAAACACCACAGGCCGCAAGGGCTTTTCCCTAGTTACCAGGGTGGGGAACATAGAAAGGCTGCTGCCCTCTGGCAGTTACCTGCAAAAGCAGTTTTAAAGCCTGTGCTAATGGTCATTTCATAGGAATAAGTACTGCAGAAGTGTAAATGAAAGCTGCCCTCAAAATGTCTTCAGGGAGGTAATGGCCAAAACATTTCAAAATGTGACACATACTTTAAGAGAACACTTTGAAGAACTGAGGGGAAATCACAGCTTGAAAAATAAAAAGGACATGCCTTAAAGCTCAATTTCAACGGATTATGAGGCACGTGCGAATTCAACCACAAAGAGGTATCAGGTCACAATTTTCAGAATAACCATCAGCAAGAAAACTACAAACAATAAATGCTGAAGGTGTTGTGGAGAAATGCATACCCTCAACTGCAAGTAGGACATAAGTTGGAAAGGGCCACCAACTAGAACAGAATGGGGGTGCCTTAAAAACGTAAACATTGAGCTACCATATGATCCAGCAGGCCCACTCCTCCACCTATAATCTAAGAAGAGAGAATTGGAAAGACACAGGCAGGCAAATCTGCATTGCACAGTATTACAATATCCAAGATATGGAAGTAACCAAAAAGTCCACCAACAGATGGGTGGACAAAGAAGTACTCCTCCATGTACAGATGGAATATTCGCTAGTGAAAAAAATGAAACAATACCATTTGCAGCGCCATAGATGAGTCTAGACGTAATCACGCCACAGGTAGTCAGTGAGAAAGCAAAATACATATATCCTATGATATCACTTTCAGGAGTTACTTAAAAATTGATACCAATGAAGATATTTCCACAGAGAAAGGCAATCACAGTTTCATTAAAAAACTTATGGTTCACCAAATAGAAAGGGATGAGGATTGGATACATTACCATATTGGGGTTAACAGAGATATACAAACCATGTGAAATATATAACCACCAAAGACGTACGGAAGACCAGGAGAAGACTACTCAACATTGTGTCATAACCTACATGGGAAAAGGATGCGAGGAAGAAAAGATACACGTATATGTGTGAAAGACCCACATCTTGCACACCTAGAGCAAACAAACCAATGTAATCAAATCTGCTGGGATAAAAAATAAAAAGTAAATTACAAATATGAACAAGAAGTAATGAGACATAAACTTAAAGGGCTTTTTCCTGGCCCATTCCATTCTAATTTACAACCTAGAACACCACTTCCATTAAGCCTCTGTTTCCCCAGGTACCAAATTTGGTAAAGAAGAAATGCTGCCACCTTGTGGCCGTGTCCTGCAAGAGCAGCTTTAAACTCACAGCTAATGGTTACTTAACATTCACAAGGACTCAGGGCTGTAAAGGACACCTGCCCTAAAAAATTGTGCTGAAGTAGTGAATGGACAAAAAAATTCAAAACAGGCAGATGTTTCAAGAAGAGACTATGAAGAGTTATGTATTACTCACGCTCTTTTTAAAAAAAAGGAAAATGGATACAAGCTCAACCTCAGGGTGTGTTAGACCCATGCAATCTAATCTACGAAAAGTTTCAACTTACACCAGTCGACTGACCATCAGCAAAAAGTATACGAACAATAAATGCTGAAGGGGTTTTAGAGCACTGTGTACCCTCTACCTGCTGGTGAGACGTAAAGGGGTAACAGCCAATAATGAGAAAAGAAAGGAGCTGTGTTTAAAAGTAAAAATGGAGGTACCATTCAATCCAGCAGGCGCACCATTGGATCTCTCACCTGAGAAGACAAGAATCGAGAAGACACAGGCCGCAAAACCTGCAGTGCAGCCTTATTCACAATAGCCAAGACAGTGAAGCAATCAAAATGTCCAATAACAGGTGAATGGATAAAGAAGAAGTGGTCCATGTACACAATGGAATATTAGCCATGGAAAACAACGAACCATTGCTCTTTGAGGCACCACAAATGAGTCTGCAGATAATCATGAAAGATGAGGTAAGTTGGAAAGCAAAAGACCTGTATTCTATGATATCACTTATAGGCGTTATCTAATAACTGACACAAATGAACATATTTCCACAGAGAAAGACACTCACAGACTTAGAAAATAAAACTATGCTCAACTAAAAGGAAAGGTGGGGGAATGGATAAATTAAGATTACTGTTACTATATGTATACAAACACAAATTATATAAATATCTCAAAAATACCGACCATATAGCAAGGGAGGTCTGCGGAACCCTCTGTAACATTTTACATGGGAAGAGGATCTGTACTTGAATAGACATATATAATGTACAAATGAACCAGATTGTGTTCACCTAGGACAAACAATATTCTAAGCTTTACCCCAATTAAAAAAAAAAAATTAAAACCAAGAAGAAATAATGAGACATAAACGTATAGGGCTTTCTCCGTGCACATTCCAATGTAATTTACAACCTAGGAACACGACTTCCAGAAAGGCTCTGCTGCCCTACTACCCAGATTTGGGAATGGAGAAATGCTGCCTGCTTCAGGTCACTTCCCACAACAGGAGCTTTAAAACCATTGCTAAAGGTCACTAAATATTCACAAAACTTGCAGTTCGGTAAATGACACCTGCTCTCTAAAAAGAGTCTCAGGTGGAAAATCGACCAAAAAATTCAAAAGAGGGCAACCTTCCAAGAAGACAATATCAAGAGTTATATTGTACTCCCAATTGTTTCCTTTTTTCAACAGAAAAGAAAATGGCGCTGAAAAATGATGAGTTTTACGAATTTTCAAAGCCATGCAAACCCAAATTACAAAACCCTATCAGCTCACAGCAGCCAGTAGGGCCATTAGCATAAATGCTGCAAACAATAAATGCTGAAGCGATTGTGGAGAAATGCGTACCCTCGATTCTGAGGGGGACGTGGTAAGTGCCACTAATGAGAACACAAAGAAGGTACTTTGAAAAGGGAAAAACGATGCTACCAGTCAGTCAATCACACCCACTGCTGGGGCTATCACCTGAGAAAATGAGAATCAAAAAGTCACAGGCTGGCAATCCTGAACTCCAACAATATTTACCATAGCCAACACTTGGGAGCAATGAAAATGTCCATCAACCGAGGAATGCACAAAGAAGAAGTGGTCCACGTACACAGTGGAAAATTACTCCAATAAAAAATAAAAATTAAATTTAAAAATCCAACACAACTAAGGAGACATCAGCTTGTGTGGGTTTGTCCGGGCACACTCCACTGTAATTTATAACCGAGAAACACCACAGGCCGCAAGGGCTTTTCCCTAGTTACCAGGGTGGGGAACATAGAAAGGCTGCTGCCCTCTGGCAGTTACCTGCAAAAGCAGTTTTAAAGCCTGTGCTAATGGTCATTTCATAGGAATAAGTACTGCAGAAGTGTAAATGAAAGCTGCCCTCAAAATGTCTTCAGGGAGGTAATGGCCAAAACATTTCAAAATGTGACACATACTTTAAGAGAACACTTTGAAGAACTGAGGGGAAATCACAGCTTGAAAAATAAAAAGGACATGCCTTAAAGCTCAATTTCAACGGATTATGAGGCACGTGCGAATTCAACCACAAAGAGGTATCAGGTCACAATTTTCAGAATAACCATCAGCAAGAAAACTACAAACAATAAATGCTGAAGGTGTTGTGGAGAAATGCATACCCTCAACTGCAAGTAGGACATAAGTTGGAAAGGGCCACCAACTAGAACAGAATGGGGGTGCCTTAAAAACGTAAACATTGAGCTACCATATGATCCAGCAGGCCCACTCCTCCACCTATAATCTAAGAAGAGAGAATTGGAAAGACACAGGCAGGCAAATCTGCATTGCACAGTATTACAATATCCAAGATATGGAAGTAACCAAAAAGTCCACCAACAGATGGGTGGACAAAGAAGTACTCCTCCATGTACAGATGGAATATTCGCTAGTGAAAAAAATGAAACAATACCATTTGCAGCGCCATAGATGAGTCTAGACGTAATCACGCCACAGGTAGTCAGTGAGAAAGCAAAATACATATATCCTATGATATCACTTTCAGGAGTTACTTAAAAATTGATACCAATGAAGATATTTCCACAGAGAAAGGCAATCACAGTTTCATTAAAAAACTTATGGTTCACCAAATAGAAAGGGATGAGGATTGGATACATTACCATATTGGGGTTAACAGAGATATACAAACCATGTGAAATATATAACCACCAAAGACGTACGGAAGACCAGGAGAAGACTACTCAACATTGTGTCATAACCTACATGGGAAAAGGATGCGAGGAAGAAAAGATACACGTATATGTGTGAAAGACCCACATCTTGCACACCTAGAGCAAACAAACCAATGTAATCAAATCTGCTGGGATAAAAAATAAAAAGTAAATTACAAATATGAACAAGAAGTAATGAGACATAAACTTAAAGGGCTTTTTCCTGGCCCATTCCATTCTAATTTACAACCTAGAACACCACTTCCATTAAGCCTCTGTTTCCCCAGGTACCAAATTTGGTAAAGAAGAAATGCTGCCACCTTGTGGCCGTGTCCTGCAAGAGCAGCTTTAAACTCACAGCTAATGGTTACTTAACATTCACAAGGACTCAGGGCTGTAAAGGACACCTGCCCTAAAAAATTGTGCTGAAGTAGTGAATGGACAAAAAAATTCAAAACAGGCAGATGTTTCAAGAAGAGACTATGAAGAGTTATGTATTACTCACGCTCTTTTTAAAAAAAAGGAAAATGGATACAAGCTCAACCTCAGGGTGTGTTAGACCCATGCAATCTAATCTACGAAAAGTTTCAACTTACACCAGTCGACTGACCATCAGCAAAAAGTATACGAACAATAAATGCTGAAGGGGTTTTAGAGCACTGTGTACCCTCTACCTGCTGGTGAGACGTAAAGGGGTAACAGCCAATAATGAGAAAAGAAAGGAGCTGTGTTTAAAAGTAAAAATGGAGGTACCATTCAATCCAGCAGGCGCACCATTGGATCTCTCACCTGAGAAGACAAGAATCGAGAAGACACAGGCCGCAAAACCTGCAGTGCAGCCTTATTCACAATAGCCAAGACAGTGAAGCAATCAAAATGTCCAATAACAGGTGAATGGATAAAGAAGAAGTGGTCCATGTACACAATGGAATATTAGCCATGGAAAACAACGAACCATTGCTCTTTGAGGCACCACAAATGAGTCTGCAGATAATCATGAAAGATGAGGTAAGTTGGAAAGCAAAAGACCTGTATTCTATGATATCACTTATAGGCGTTATCTAATAACTGACACAAATGAACATATTTCCACAGAGAAAGACACTCACAGACTTAGAAAATAAAACTATGCTCAACTAAAAGGAAAGGTGGGGGAATGGATAAATTAAGATTACTGTTACTATATGTATACAAACACAAATTATATAAATATCTCAAAAATACCGACCATATAGCAAGGGAGGTCTGCGGAACCCTCTGTAACATTTTACATGGGAAGAGGATCTGTACTTGAATAGACATATATAATGTACAAATGAACCAGATTGTGTTCACCTAGGACAAACAATATTCTAAGCTTTACCCCAATTAAAAAAAAAAAATTAAAACCAAGAAGAAATAATGAGACATAAACGTATAGGGCTTTCTCCGTGCACATTCCAATGTAATTTACAACCTAGGAACACGACTTCCAGAAAGGCTCTGCTGCCCTACTACCCAGATTTGGGAATGGAGAAATGCTGCCTGCTTCAGGTCACTTCCCACAACAGGAGCTTTAAAACCATTGCTAAAGGTCACTAAATATTCACAAAACTTGCAGTTCGGTAAATGACACCTGCTCTCTAAAAAGAGTCTCAGGTGGAAAATCGACCAAAAAATTCAAAAGAGGGCAACCTTCCAAGAAGACAATATCAAGAGTTATATTGTACTCCCAATTGTTTCCTTTTTTCAACAGAAAAGAAAATGGCGCTGAAAAATGATGAGTTTTACGAATTTTCAAAGCCATGCAAACCCAAATTACAAAACCCTATCAGCTCACAGCAGCCAGTAGGGCCATTAGCATAAATGCTGCAAACAATAAATGCTGAAGCGATTGTGGAGAAATGCGTACCCTCGATTCTGAGGGGGACGTGGTAAGTGCCACTAATGAGAACACAAAGAAGGTACTTTGAAAAGGGAAAAACGATGCTACCAGTCAGTCAATCACACCCACTGCTGGGGCTATCACCTGAGAAAATGAGAATCAAAAAGTCACAGGCTGGCAATCCTGAACTCCAACAATATTTACCATAGCCAACACTTGGGAGCAATGAAAATGTCCATCAACCGAGGAATGCACAAAGAAGAAGTGGTCCACGTACACAGTGGAAAATTACTCCAATAAAAAATAAAAATTAAATTTAAAAATCCAACACAACTAAGGAGACATCAGCTTGTGTGGGTTTGTCCGGGCACACTCCACTGTAATTTATAACCGAGAAACACCACAGGCCGCAAGGGCTTTTCCCTAGTTACCAGGGTGGGGAACATAGAAAGGCTGCTGCCCTCTGGCAGTTACCTGCAAAAGCAGTTTTAAAGCCTGTGCTAATGGTCATTTCATAGGAATAAGTACTGCAGAAGTGTAAATGAAAGCTGCCCTCAAAATGTCTTCAGGGAGGTAATGGCCAAAACATTTCAAAATGTGACACATACTTTAAGAGAACACTTTGTAGAACTGAGGGGAAATCACAGCTTGAAAAATAAAAAGGACATGCCTTAAAGCTCAATTTCAACGGATTATGAGGCACGTGCGAATTCAACCACAAAGAGGTATCAGGTCACAATTTTCAGAATAACCATCAGCAAGAAAACTACAAACAATAAATGCTGAAGGTGTTGTGGAGAAATGCATACCCTCAACTGCAAGTAGGACATAAGTTGGAAAGGGCCACCAACTAGAACAGAATGGGGGTGCCTTAAAAACGTAAACATTGAGCTACCATATGATCCAGCAGGCCCACTCCTCCACCTATAATCTAAGAAGAGAGAATTGGAAAGACACAGGCAGGCAAATCTGCATTGCACAGTATTACAATATCCAAGATATGGAAGTAACCAAAAAGTCCACCAACAGATGGGTGGACAAAGAAGTACTCCTCCATGTACAGATGGAATATTCGCTAGTGAAAAAAATGAAACAATACCATTTGCAGCGCCATAGATGAGTCTAGACGTAATCACGCCACAGGTAGTCAGTGAGAAAGCAAAATACATATATCCTATGATATCACTTTCAGGAGTTACTTAAAAATTGATACCAATGAAGATATTTCCACAGAGAAAGGCAATCACAGTTTCATTAAAAAACTTATGGTTCACCAAATAGAAAGGGATGAGGATTGGATACATTACCATATTGGGGTTAACAGAGATATACAAACCATGTGAAATATATAACCACCAAAGACGTACGGAAGACCAGGAGAAGACTACTCAACATTGTGTCATAACCTACATGGGAAAAGGATGCGAGGAAGAAAAGATACACGTATATGTGTGAAAGACCCACATCTTGCACACCTAGAGCAAACAAACCAATGTAATCAAATCTGCTGGGATAAAAAATAAAAAGTAAATTACAAACATGAACAAGAAGTAATGAGACATAAACTTAAAGGGCTTTTTCCTGGCCCATTCCATTCTAATTTACAACCTAGAACACCACTTCCATTAAGCCTCTGTTTCCCCAGGTACCAAATTTGGTAAAGAAGAAATGCTGCCACCTTGTGGCCGTGTCCTGCAAGAGCAGCTTTAAACTCACAGCAAATGGTTACTTAACATTCACAAGGACTCAGGGCTGTAAAGGACACCTGCCCTAAAAAATTGTGCTGAAGTAGTGAATGGACAAAAAAATTCAAAACAGGCAGATGTTTCAAGAAGAGACTATGAAGAGTTATGTATTACTCACGCTCTTTTTAAAAAAAAGGAAAATGGATACAAGCTCAACCTCAGGGTGTGTTAGACCCATGCAATCTAATCTACGAAAAGTTTCAACTTACACCAGTCGACTGACCATCAGCAAAAAGTATACGAACAATAAATGCTGAAGGGGTTTTAGAGCACTGTGTACCCTCTACGTGCTGGTGAGACGTAAAGGGGTAACAGCCAATAATGAGAAAAGAAAGGAGCTGTGTTTAAAAGTAAAAATGGAGGTACCATTCAATCCAGCAGGCGCACCATTGGATCTCTCACCTGAGAAGACAAGAATCGAGAAGACACAGGCCGCAAAACCTGCAGTGCAGCCTTATTCACAATAGCCAAGACAGTGAAGCAATCAAAATGTCCAATAACAGGTGAATGGATAAAGAAGAAGTGGTCCATGTACACAATGGAATATTAGCCATGGAAAACAACGAACCATTGCTCTTTGAGGCACCACAAATGAGTCTGCAGATAATCATGAAAGATGAGGTAAGTTGGAAAGCAAAAGACCTGTATTCTATGATATCACTTATAGGCGTTATCTAATAACTGACACAAATGAACATATTTCCACAGAGAAAGACACTCACAGACTTAGAAAATAAAACTATGCTCAACTAAAAGGAAAGGTGGGAGAATGGATAAATTAAGATTACTGTTACTATATGTATACAAACACAAATTATATAAATATCTCAAAAATACCGACCATATAGCAAGGGAGGTCTGCGAACCCTCTGTAACATTTTACATGGGAAGAGGATCTGTACTTGAATAGACATATATAATGTACAAATGAACCAGATTGTGTTCACCTAGGACAAACAATATTCTAAGCTTTACCCCAATTAAAAAAAAAAATTAAATCCAAGAAGAAATAATGAGACATAAACTTATAGGGCTTTCTCCGTGCACATTCCAATGTAATTTACAACCTAGGAACACGACTTCCAGAAAGGCTCTGCTGCCCTACTACCCAGATTTGGGAATGGAGAAATGCTGCCTGCTTCAGGTCACTTCCCACAACAGGAGCTTTAAAACCATTGCTAAAGGTCACTAAATATTCACAAAACTTGCAGTTCGGTAAATGACACCTGCTCTCTAAAAAGACTCTCAGGTGGAAAATCGACCAAAAAATTCAAAAGAGGGCAACCTTCCAAGAAGACAATATCAAGAGTTATATTGTACTCCCAATTGTTTCCTTTTTTCAACAGAAAAGAAAATGGCGCTGAAAAATGATGAGTTTTACGAATTTTCAAAGCCATGCAAACCCAAATTACAAAACCCTATCAGCTCACAGCAGCCAGTAGGGCCATTAGCATAAATGCTGCAAACAATAAATGCTGAAGCGATTGTGGAGAAATGCGTACCCTCGATTCTGAGGGGGACGTGGTAAGTGCCACTAATGAGAACACAAAGAAGGTGCTTTGAAAAGGGAAAAACGATGCTACCAGTCAGTCAATCACACCCACTGCTGGGGCTATCACCTGAGAAAATGAGAATCAAAAAGTCACAGGCTGGCAATCCTGCACTCCAACAATATTTACCATAGCCAACACTTGGAAGCAATGAAAATGTCCATCAACCGAGGAATGCACAAAGAAGAAGTGGTCCACGTACACAGTGGAAAATTACTCCAATAAAAAATAAAAATTAAATTTAAAAATCCAACACAACTAAGGAGACATCAGCTTGTGTGGGTTTGTCCGGGCACACTCCACTGTAATTTATAACCGAGAAACACCACAGGCCGCAAGGGCTTTTCCCAAGTTACCAGGGTGGGGAACATAGAAAGGCTGCTGCCCTCTGGCAGTTACCTGCAAAAGCAGTTTTAAAGCCTGTGCTAATGGTCATTTCATAGGAATAAGTACTGCAGAAGTGTAAATGAAACCTGCCCTCAAAATGTCTTCAGGGAGGTAATGGCCAAAACATTTCAAAATGTGACACATACTTTAAGAGAACACTTTGAAGAACTGAGGGGAAATCACAGCTTGAAAAATAAAAAGGACATGCCTTAAAGCTCAATTTCAACGGATTATGAGACACGTGCGAATTCAACCACAAAGAGGTATCAGGTCACAATTTTCAGAATAACCATCAGCAAGAAAACTACAAACAATAAATGCTGAAGGTGTTGTGGAGAAATGCATACCCTCAACTGCAAGTAGGAAATAAGTTGGAAAGGGCCACCAACTAGAACAGAATGGGGGTGCCTTAAAAACGTAAACATTGAGCTACCATATGATCCAGCAGGCCCACTCCTCCACCTATAATCTAAGAAGAGAGAATTGGAAAGACACAGGCAGGCAAATCTGCATTGCACAGTATTACAATATCCAAGATATGGAAGTAACCAAAAAGTCCACCAACAGATGGGTGGACCAAGAAGTACTCCTCCATGTACAGATGGAATATTCGCTAGTGAAAAAAATGAAACAATACCATTTGCAGCGCCATAGATGAGTCTAGACGTAATCACGCCACAGGTAGTCAGTGAGAAAGCAAAATACATATATCCTATGATATCACTTTCAGGAGTTACTTAAAAATTGATACCAATGAAGCTATTTCCACAGAGAAAGGCAATCACAGTTTCATTAAAAAACTTATGGTTCACCAAATAGAAAGGGATGAGGATTGGATACATTACCATATTGGGGTTAACAGAGATATACAAACCATGTGAAATATATAACCACCAAAGACGTACGGAAGACCAGGAGAAGACTACTCAACATTGTGTCATAACCTACATGGGAAAAGGATGCGAGGAAGAAAAGATACACGTATATGTGTGAAAGACCCACATCTTGCACACCTAGAACAAACAAACCAATGTAATCAAATCAGCTGGGATAAAAAATAAAAAGTAAATTACAAATATGAACAAGAAGTAATGAGACATAAACTTAAAGGGCTTTTTCCTGGCCCATTCCATTCTAATTTACAACCTAGAACACCACTTCCATTAAGCCTCTGTTTCCCCAGGTACCAAATTTGGTAAAGAAGAAATGCTGCCACCTTGTGGCCGTGTCCTGCAAGAGCAGCTTTAAACTCACAGCTAATGGTTACTTAACATTCACAAGGACTCAGGGCTGTAAAGGACACCTGCCCTAAAAAATTGTGCTGAAGTAGTGAATGGACAAAAAAATTCAAAACAGGCAGATGTTTCAAGAAGAGACTATGAAGAGTTATGTATTACTCACGCTCTTTTTAAAAAAAAGGAAAATGGATACAAGCTAAACCTCAGGGTGTGTTAGACCCATGCAATCTAATCTACGAAAAGTTTCAACTTACACCAGTCGACTGACCATCAGCAAAAAGTATACGAACAATAAATGCTGAAGGGGTTTTAGAGCACTGTGTACCCTCTACCTGCTGGTGAGACGTAAAGGGGTAACAGCCAATAATGAGAAAACAAAGGAGCTGTGTTTAAAAGTAAAAATGGAGGTACCCTTCAATCCAGCAGGCGCACCATTGGATCTCTCACCTGAGAAGACAAGAATCGAGAAGACACAGGCCGCAAAAGCTGCAGTGCAGCCTTATTCACAATAGCCAAGACAGTGAAGCAATCAAAATGTCCAACAACAGGTGAATGGATAAAGAAGAAGTGGTCCATGTACACAATGGAATATTAGCCATGGAAAACAACGAACCATTGCTCTTTGAGGCACCACAAATGAGTCTGCAGATAATCATGATAGATGAGGTAAGTTGGAAAGCAAAAGACCTGTATTCTATGATATCACTTATAGGCGTTATCTAATAACTGACACAAATGAACATATTTCCACAGAGAAAGACACTCACAGATTTAGAAAACAAACTATGCTCATCTAAAACGAAAGGTGGGGGGAATGGATAAATTAAGATTAGTGTTACTTTATGCATACAAACACATATTTTTTATATATCTCAAAAAGACCGACCATATAGCAAGGGAGGTCTGCGGAACCCTCTGTAACATTTTACATGGGAAGAGGATCTGTAGTTGAATAGATATATATAATGTACAAATGAACCAGATTGTGTACACCTAGGACAAACAATATTCTAAGCTTTACCCCAATTAAAAAAAAAATTTAAAACCGAGAAGTAATAATGAGACATAAACTTATGGGGCTTTCTCCATGCACATTCCAATGTAATTTATAACCTAGGAACACGACTTGCAGAAAGGCTCTGCTGCCCTAGTACCCAGATTTGGGAATGGAGAAATGCTGCCTGCTTCAGGTCACTTCCCACAACAGGAGCTTTAAAACCATTGCTAAAGGTCACTAAATATTCACAAAACTTGCAGTTCGGTAAATGACACCTGCTCTCTAAAAAAAATCTCAGGTGGAAAATCGACCAAAAAATTCAAAACAGGGCAACCTTCCAAGAAGACAATATCAAGAGTTATATTGTACTCCCAATTGTTTCCTTTTTTCAACAGAAAAGAAAACGGCGGTGAAAAATGATGAGTTTTACGAATTCTCAAAGCCATGCAAACCCAAATTACAAAACCCTATCAGCTCACAGCAGCCAGCAGGGCCATTAGCATAAATGCTGCAAACAATAGATACTGAAGCGATTGTGGAGAAATGTGTACCCTCGATTCTAAGGGGGACGTGGTAAGTGCCACTAATGAAAACAAAAAGAAGGTGCTTTGAAAAGGGAAAAACGGTGCTACCAGTCAGTCAATCACACCCACTGCTGGGCCTATCACCTGAGAAAATGAGAATCAAAAAGTCACAGGCTGGCAATCCTGCACTCCAACAATATTTACCATAGCCAACACTTGGAAGCAATGAAAATGTCCATCAACCGAGGAATGCACAAAGAAGAAGTGGTCCACGTACACAGTGGAAAATTACTCCAATAAAAAATAAAAATTAAATTTAAAAATCCAACAAAACTAAGGAGACATCAGCTTCTGTGGGTTTGTCCGGGCACACTCCACTCTAATTTATAACCGAGAAACACCACAGGCCGCAAGGGCTTTTCCCTAGTTACCAGGGTGGGGAACATAGAAAGGCTGCTGCCCTCTGGCAGTTACCTGCAAAAGCAGTTTTAAAGCCTGTGCTAATGGTCATTTCATAGGAATAAGTACTGCAGAAGTGTAAATGAAACCTGCCCTCACAATGTCTTCAGGGAGGTAATGGCCAAAACATTTCAAAATGTGACACATACTTTAAGAGAACACTTTGAAGAACTAAGGGGAAATCACAGCTTGAAAAATAAAAAGGACATGCCTTAAAGCTCAATTTCAACGGATTATGAGGCACGTGCGAATTCAACCACAAAGAGGTATCAGCTCACACTTTTCAGAATAACCATCAGCAAGAAAACTACAAACAATAAATGCTGAAGGTGTTGTGGAGAAATGCATACCCTCAACTTCAAGTGGGACATAATTTGGAAAGGGCCACGAATGAGAACAGAATGGAGGTGCCTTAAAAAGGTAAACATTGAGCTACCATATGATCCAGCAGGCCCACTCCTCCACCTATAATCTAAGAAGAGAGAATTGGAAAGACACAGGCAGGCAAATCTGCATGGCACAGTATTACAATAACCAAGATATGGAAGTAACCAAAAAGTCCACCAACAGATGGGTGGACAAAGAAGAACTCCTCCATGTACAGATGGAATATTCGATAGTGAAAAAAATGAAACAATGCCATTTGCAGCACCATAGATGAGTCTAGACGTAATCACGCCACCTGTAGTAAGTGAGAAAGCAAAAGACACATATCCTAACATATCACTTTTAGGAGTTACTTAAAAATTGATACCAATGAAGATATTTCCACAGAGAAAGGCAATCACAGATTCACTAAAAACTTATGGTTCACCAAATAGAAAGGGATGAGGATTGGATACATTACCAAATTGGGGTTAACAGAGATATACAAACCATGTGAAATATATAATCACCAAAGACGTATGGAAGACCAGGAGAAGACTACTCAACATTGTGTCATAACCTACATGGGAATAAGATGCGAGGAATAATAGATACACGTATATGTGTGAAAGAACCACATTTGCACACCTAGAACAAACAAACCACTGTAATCAAATTTGCTTGGATAAAAAATAAAAAGTAAATTATAAATATGAAAAAAAAGTAATGAGACATGAACATAAAGGGTTTTTTCCTGGCACATTCCTTTCTAATTTACAACCTAGAACACCACTTCCATTAAGGCTCTGTTTCCCTAGTAACCAAATTGGGTAAAGAATAAATGATGCCACCTTGTGGCCATTTCCTGCAGGAGCAGCTTTAAACTCACAGCTAATGGTCACTTAACATTCACAAGGACTCAGGGCTGTAAAGGACACCTGCCCTAAAAAATTGTGCTGAAGGAGGGAATGGACAAAAAATTCAAAACAGGCAAATGTTTCAAGAAGAGAGTATGAAGAGTTATGTTTTACTCACGCTCTTTTAAAAAAAAAAAGGTAAATGGATAAAAGCTCGACCTCAGGGAGTGTTAGACCTATGCAATCTAATCTACAAAAAGTTTCAACTTACACCAGTCGACTGACCATCAGCAAAAAGTCTACAAACAATAAATGCTGAAGGGGTTTAGAGACCTCTGTACCCTCTACCTGCTGGTGAGACGTAAAGGGGTAACAGCCAATAATGAGAACAGAAAGGATCTTTGTTTAAAAGTAAAAATGGAAGTACCATTCAATACAGCTGGCGCACCATTGGACCTCTCACTTGAGAAGAGAAGTATCGAGAAGACACAGGCCGCAGAAGCTGCAGTACAGCCTTATTCACAGTAGCCAAGACAGTGAAGCCATCAAAATGTCCAACAAGAGGTGAATGGATAAAGAAGAAGTGGTCCATGTACACAATGGAATAATAGCTATGGAAAACAATGAACCATTGCTCTCTGAGGCACCACAATTGAGTCTGCAGATAATCACGAAACGTGAGGTAAGTCGGAAAGCAAAAGACCTATATTCTATGATATCACTTTTAGGCGTTATCTAATAACTGACCAAAATGAACATATTTCCACAGAGAAAGACACTCACGGACTTAGAAAACAAACTATGCTCATCTAAAAGGAAAGGTGGGGGGAATGGATAAATTAAGATTAGTGTTACTATATGTATGCAAACACATATTATATACATATCTCAAAAAGACCGACCATATAGCAAGGGAGGTGTTCGGAACCCTCAGTAACATTTTACATGGGAAGAGGATCTGTACTTGTATAGACAAATATAATGTACAAATGAACCAGATTGTGTACACCTCGGACAAACAATATTCTAAGCTTTACCCCAATTAAAAAAAATTTTAAAACCAAGAAGAAATAATGAGACATAAACTTATGGGGGTTTCTCCATGCACAATTCAATGTAATTTACAAACTAGGTACACGACTTCCAGAAAGGCTCTGCTGCCCTAGTACCCAGATATGGGAATGGAGATATGCTGCCTGCCTGAGGCCACTTCCCACAACAGCAGCTTTAAACACATTGCTAAAGGTCACTAAATATTCACCAAACTTGCAGTTCGGTAAAAGACACCTGCTTTCTAAAAAACTTCTGGGGTGGAAAATCGACCAAAAATTTCAAAAGAGGGCAGCCTTCCAAGAACACAATTTCAAGAGTTATATTGTACTCCCAATTGTTTCCTTTTATTTAACAGAAAAGAAAAGGGTGGAGAAAAATGATGAGTTTTACGAATTTTCAAAGACATGCAAACCCAAATTACAAAAACCTATCAGCTCACAGCAGCCAGAAGGGCCATTAGCATAAATGCTGCAAACAATAAATGCTGAAGCGATTGTGGAGAAATGCGTACCCTGGATTCTAAGGGGGATGTGGTAAGAGACACTAATGAAAACACAAAGGAGGTGCTTTGAAAAGGGAAACACGGTGCTACCAGTCCATGAATCACACCCACTGCTGGGCCTATCACCTGAGAAAATGAGAATCAAAAAGTCACAGGCTGGCAATCCTGCACTCCAACAACATTTACCATAGCCAACACTTGGAAACAATGAAAATGTCCATCAACCATGGAATGCACAAAGTAGAAGTGGTCCATGTACACAGTGGAAAATTACTCCAATAAAAAATAAAAATTAAATTTAAAAAACCAACAAAAGTAAGGAGACATCAGCTTGTGTGGGTTTGTCCGGGCACACTCCACTCTAATTTATAACCGAGAAACACCACAGGCCGCAAGGGCTTTTCCATAGGTACCAGGGTTGGGAACATAGGAAGGCTGCCACCCTCTGGCAGTTACCTGCAAAAGCAGCTTTAAAGCCTGTGCTAATGGTCATTTCCTAGGAACAAGTACTGCAGGACTGTAAATGAAACCTGCCTTCAAAATGTCTTGAGGGAGGTAATGGCCAAAACATGTCAAAATGTGACACATACTTTAAGAGAACACTTTGAAGAACTAAGGGGTAATCACAGCTTGAAAAGTAAAAAGGACATGCCTTAAAGCTCAATTTCAACAGATTATCAGGCACATGCGAATTCAACCACAAAGAGGTAGCAGCTCACACTTGTCAAAATAACCGACAGCAAGAAAACTACAAACAGTAAATGCTGAAGGTGTTGTGGAGGAATGCATACCCTGAACTTTAAGTGGGATGTAACTTGGAAAGTGCCACTAAAGAGAACAGAATGGAGGTGCCTTAAAAATGTGAACATTGAGGTACCATATGACCCAGCAATCTCACTACTGGGTATACACCCAGAGAAAACCATAAATCAAAAATACACATGCACCCGAATGTTTACTACAGCACTATTTACAATAGCCTGGTCATGGAAGCATCCTAAATGCCCATCAACAGACGAATGGATAAAGAAGTTGTGGTACATATATAGAATGGAATATTACTCAGCCACAAAAAGGAACCAAACTGAGTCATTTGTTGTGACGTGGATGTATCTAGAGACTGTCATACAGAGTGAAGTAAGTCAGAAAGAGAAAAACAAATATTGTATATTAACGCAGGTATGTGGAACCTAGAATATTGGTACAGATGAGCCAGTTTGCAGGGCGGAAGTTGAGACACAGATGTAGAGCGGAGACACATGGACACCACGGGGGGGAAAATGTGGTGGGGGTGGGGATGGTGTTGTGCTGAATTGGGCCATTGGGATTGACATGTATACACTGATGTGTATAAAATTGATGACTGATAAGAACCTGCCGTATACAAAAACAAACAAAACAACTAATACTAAACTTTCATTCGGTTTTTTGTATGGAAATATGTTAATACAAATGTTTCAGACATTACATGAAATTTCTAAAAATCTTATATGTTCTGGTATAATGTTATAATTCATAATCTTGGTTATTACTTTAAAATGTATATCTCAGAAATAACTAATTTTCTTGTCAACTGCATTATTATAAACTTTCATCAAATCTTTAACCGTGGTCATTTTTAAGTCTTTTGTCATTTACAGACAGTTCTGGGTGTACTCTGATGCTTTTGCAAATATGTTCCTATAAAAGGGTTTCATCCTCATGAAATTCATGGAAAAGACTCTGACAAGTACAGGTTTCTGGTAACTACTGTACTGCTGAACTGAATGAATAAGCATTTTCAGAACTCTAATGATAAAACTAATGAACTCATAAAAGTGCTAACAAAAGATCAAGATGAAAAAAAATTAATTACATGGGAATGAGTGAACTGATGACGATAAGTATAATTTTTGTTACTTTCTGTTTGAATTAAAAAAAAATCCCACAAGGACTCAGAGGCAAAGAATATACAAATCAATTTTCACTGCAAAGTAAAGCAGCTGCTACAGTGAAGGATTACTGGACTGAATGTCAATATTTTGACATAGTATGAGTGTGTTTCATGTTTGGTAATTGCAATCATTGTTGCTTTTGTTGTGATCATCCATGTACAATGCTTGATGTCAGTCTATTTATCTCTTATAAAAATAAAATACAGTGTGTGTGTTTGGAAATAAAAACGAATAAGAACTAATGAGACATAAACTTATGGGGATTTCTCCTGGCAAACTCCATTCTAATTTACAACCTAAGACAACGACTTCCAGAAAGGCTCTGCTGCCCTAGTACCTAGATTGGGGAATGGCGAAATGTTGCCTCCTTTTGGCCGTTTCCCACAACAGCAGCGTTAAACCCACTGCAAACAGTCACTAAATATTCACCAACTGGCAGTTCTGTAAATGACACCTGCCTTCCAAAAAAATTCTGGGGTCAAAAATCGAACAAAAAATTCAAAAGAGGGCAAACTTCAAAGAAGATAATTTCAAGAGGTATATTGTGCTCACAGATTTTTCTTTTGATAAAAGAAAAAGATGTGGAAAAATGATGAATCTTAGGAATTTTGAAAGCTATGCAAACCCAAATTACAAATACCTATCAGATCACAGCAGTCAGAATGGCCATCAGCAAAAATGGTGCAAACAATAAATGCTGAAGCGATTGTGGAGAAATGCGTACCCTCGTTTCTAAGGGGGACATTGTAAAAGCCACTAATAAAAACACATTGGAGGTGCTTTGAAAAAGTAAACACTGAGTGACCAGTCCATCAATCACACCCACTGCTGGGCCTATCACCAGAGAAAATGAGAATCAAAAAGTCACAGGCTGGCAATCCTGCACGCCAGCAACATTTACCATAGGCAACACTTGGAAGCAATGAAAATGTCCATCAACAGAGGAATGCAACAAGAAGTGGTCCATGTACAAAATAGAATATTAACTCCAATAATAAATATAAATTAAATTTAAAAATCCAACAAAAATAAGGAGACGTCAGCTTTTGTGCGTTTATCTGGGCACATTCTACTCTAATTTACAACCGAGGAACACCACTGGCCATAAAGTCTGTTTCCCTAGTATCAGCGTGGGGAATGTAGAAAGGTAGCAGCCCTGTGGCCGTTACCTGCAAAAGCAGTTTAAAGCCTGTGCTAATGGTCACTTCATATGAACAAGTACTGTAGGGCTGAAAATGAAACCTGCCCTCAAAATGTCTTGAGGGAGGTAATGGCAAAAACATTTCAAAATTTGACACATACTTTAAGAAACCACTTTGAAGAACTAAGCTGTAATTACAGCTTGAAAAATAAAAATGACTTGCCTTAAAGCTCAATTGCAACGGAATATGAGACACATGCAAATTCAACCGTAAAGAGGTGTCAGCTCACACCTGTCAGAATAACGATCAGCAAAAACTACAAATAATAAATGCTGAAGGTGTTGTGGAGAAATGCATACCCTCAACTTTAAGTGGGACGTAACCTGCAAAGAGCCACTAATGATAACAGAATAGAGGTACCTTTAAAAGGTAAACACTGAGCTACCATATGACCTAGGAGACCTATTCCTGGACCTATAAATGACGAAGACAGAATTGGAAGGACACAGGCAGGCAAATCTGCAATGCATACTATTACAATAGCCAATATATGGAAGTAACCAAAAAGTCCACTGACAAATGGGTGGACAAAGAAGAACTGCTACATGTAAAGATGGAATATGAGCTAGTGAAAAAATGAAACAATGCCATTTGCAGCACCATAGATGAGTCTAGAGGTAATCACACAACTTGTAGTAAGTGAGAAAGTGAAAGATACATATCCTATCATATCAGATATAGGTGTTACCTAAAAATTGATACAAACGAAGATATTTCCACAGAGAAAGGCAATCACAGTTTCATTAAAGAAACTTATGGTTCACCACATGGAAAGGTGTGAGGATTGGATACATTACCATATTGAGGTTAACAGAGACATACAAACACATGTGAAATATATAATCACCAAAGACCTACAGAATACCAAGAGAAGACTACTCTACATTGTGTCATAACCTACATGGGAAAAGGATCCGAAGAAGAATAGATATATGTATATGTGTGAAAGAACCACATCTTGCACACCTAGAACAAACAAAACATTGTAATCAAGTTTGCTGTGACAAAAAATAAAAATTAACTTAAAAATACGAACAAGAAGTAATGAGACATAAACTTAAAGGGCTTTTTCCTCGCACATTCCATTCTAATTTGCAACCTAGACCACCACTTCCAATAAGGCTCTGTTGCCATAGTAACCAGATTTGGTAAAGGAGAAATGCTGCCGCCTTGTGGCCGTTTCCCGCAAGAGCCACTTTAAACCCACAGCTAATGGTCACTTAAAATTCACAAGGACTCAGGGCTGTAAAGGACACCTGCCGTCAAAAATTGTGCTGAGGTAGGGAACGGACAAAAAAATTTAATACAGGCAAATTTTTTAATTAAATACTATGAAGAGGTAAGTATTACTCACTGTCTTTAAAAAAAAGGAAAATGGATTAAGGCTCAACCTCAGGAATTATTAGACTCATGCAATCTTATCAACAAAAGGGTTTCCAATCACACCAGTCGACTGACCATCAGCAAAAAGTCTACAAACCATAAATGCTGATGCGGTTGTAGAGAATTGTGTATCCTCTAGCTGCTGGTGAGATGCAAAGTGGTTAACAGCTAGTAATGAGAACAGAAAAGAGCTGCGTTTAAAAGTAAAAATTTAGGTACCATTCAATCCAGCAGGTGCACCATTGGACCTCTCACCTGAGAAGACAAGTATCGAGAAGACACAGGTTGTAAAAGCTGCAGTGCAGCATTATTCACAATAGCTAAGGCAGTGAAGTGATAAAAATGTCCATCAACAAGTGAATGGATATAGAATAAGTGGTCCAGGTACACAATGGAATATTAGCCATGGAAAACAATGAAACCCTGCTCTTTGAGGCACCACAAATGAGCCTGGAGATAATCACAAATCATGAGGTAAGTCGGAAAGCAAAAGACTTATAGCCTATGATATCACTTATAGGCGTTATCTAATAACTGACACAAATGAACACAATTCACAGAGAAATACACTCACAAACTTAGAAAACCAACTTTGCTCATCTAAAGGGAAAGGTGGGGGGAATGGATAAATTAAGATTCGTGTTACTATATGATATGGATATGATCCAAATACATATTATATACATATTACAAAAAGACCGACCATATAACAAGGGAGGTCTACAGAACACTCCGTAATAATTTACATTGGAAGAGGATCTCTACATAAATAGATATAAATAATGTGTAAATGAACCAGAGTGTGTACACCTTGGACAAACAACATTCTAACCAGTACCCTGATTTAAAAAATTAAAACAACGAAAAAGAATTAATCAGACATAAACTTATGGGGCGTTTTCCAGCCCATTCCATTGAAATTTACAACCTAGGAAAACGACTTCCAGAACGGCTCTGCGGCCCTAGTAACCAGATTTGGTAATGGAGAAATGCTGCTGCCTTGTGGCCGTTTCGAACAACAGCAGCTTAAACCTAGTGCTAATGGTCCCTAAATATTCACACTCATTGCAGGCCTGTAAATGACACCTACATTTCAAAACAATCCTGGGGTTGAAAATTGACCAAAAAATTCAAAAGAGGGCAACGTTCCAGGAAGACACTTTCAAGACGGATATTGTACTCACACTTTTTTTTTCTTTTTTCTTTTAACAGAAAAGAAAAACGCGTGGAAAAATGATGAATTTTAGAATATTTAACGACATGCATACCCATATTACAAGTACCTATCTGCTCACAGCAGTCAGAATGGCCATTAGCAAAAATGCTGCAAAAAATAAATGCTGAAGGGAATGTGGAGAAATGCGTACCCTCGGTTGTAAGGGGGGGCATGTAAAGAGTCACTAATGAAAACACAATGTAGGTGCTTTGAAAAGGGAAACATTGAGCTACCAGTCAATCAATCAAAACCACTGCTGGACCTATCACCTGAGAAAATGAGAATCAAAAAGTCACAGGCTGGCAATCCTGCACTCCAACAATATTTACCATAGCCAACACTTGGAAGCAATGAAAATGTCCATCAACCGAGGAATGCACAAAGAAGAAGTGGTCCACGTACACAGTGGAAAATTACTCCAATAAAAAATAAAAATTAAATTTAAAAATCCAACAAAACTAAGGAGACATCAGCTTGTGTGGGTTTGTCCGGGCACACTCCACTCTAATTTATAAACGAGAAACATCACAGGCCGCAAGGGCTTTTCCCTAGTTACCAGGGTGGGGAACATAGAAAGGCTGCTGCCCTCTGGCAGTTACCTGCAAAAGCAGTTTTAAAGCCTGTGCTAATGGTCATTTCATAGGAATAAGTACTGCAGAAGTGTAAATGAAACCTGCCCTCACAATGTCTTCAGGGAGGTAATGGCCAAAACATTTCAAAATGTGACACATACTTTAAGAGAACACTTTGAAGAACTAAGGGGAAATCACAGCTTGAAAAATAAAAAGGACATGCCTTAAAGCTCAATTTCAACGGATTATGAGGCACGTGCTAATTCAACCACAAAGAGGTATCAGCTCACACTTGTCAGAATAACCATCAGCAAGAAAACTACAAACAATAAATGCTGAAGGTGTTGTGGAGAAATGCATACCCTCAATTTCAAGTGGGACATAATTTGGAAAGGGCCACGAATGAGAACAGAATGGAGGTGCCTTAAAAAGGTAAACATTGAGCTACCATATGATCCAGGGGGCCCACTCCTCCACCTATAATCTAAGAAGAGAGAATTGGAAAGACACAGGCAGGCAAATCTGCATGGCACAGTATTACAATAACCAAGATATGGAAGTAACCAAAAAGTCCACCAACAGATGGGTGGACAAAGAAGAACTCCTCCATGTACAGATGGAATATTCGCTAGTGAAAAAAATGAAACAATGCCATTTGCAGCACCATAGATGAGTCTAGACATAATCACGCCACCTGTAGTAAGTGAGAAAGCAAAAGACACATATCCTAACATATCACTTTTAGGAGTTACTTAAAAATTGATACCAATGAAGATATTTCCACAGAGAAAGGCAATCACAGATTCACTAAAAACTTATGGTTCACCAAATAGAAAGGGATGAGGATTGGATACATTACCAAATTGGGGTTAACAGAGATATACAAACCATGTGAAATATATAATCACCAAAGACGTATGGAAGACCAGGAGAAGACTACTCAACATTGTGTCATAACCTACATGGGAATAAGATGCGAGGAATAATAGATACACGTATATGTGTGAAAGAACCACATTTGCACACCTAGAACAAACAAACCACTGTAATCAAATTTGCTTGGATAAAAAATAAAAAGTAAATTATAAATATGAAAAAAAAGTAATGAGACATGAACATAAAGGGTTTTTTCCTGGCACATTCCTTTCTAATTTACAACCTAGAACACCACTTCCATTAAGGCTCTGTTTCCCTAGTAACCAAATTGGGTAAAGAATAAATGATGCCACCTTGTGGCCATTTCCTGCAGGAGCAGCTTTAAACTCACAGCTAATGGTCACTTAACATTCACAAGGACTCAGGGCTGTAAAGGACACCTGCCCTAAAAAATTGTGCTGAAGGAGGGAATGGACAAAAAAATTCAAAACAGGCAAATGTTTCAAGAAGAGAGTATGAAGAGTTATGTTTTACTCACGCTCTTTTAAAAAAAAAAAAGGTAAATGGATAAAAGCTCGACCTCAGGGAGTGTTAGACCTATGCAATCTAATCTACAAAAAGTTTCAACTTACACCAGTCGACTGACCATCAGCAAAAAGTCTACAAACAATAAATGCTGAAGGGGTTTAGAGACCTCTGTACCCTCTACCTGCTGTTGAGACGTAAAGGGGTAACAGCCAATAATGAGAACAGAAAGGATCTTTGTTTAAAAGTAAAAATGGAAGTACCATTCAATACAGCTGGCGCACCATTGGACCTCTCACTTGAGAAGAGAAGTATCGAGAAGACACAGGCCGCAGAAGCTGCAGTACAGCCTTATTCACAGTAGCCAAGACAGTGAAGCCATCAAAATGTCCAACAAGAGGTGAATGGATAAAGAAGAAGTGGTCCATGTACACAATGGAATAATAGCTATGGAAAACAATGAACCATTGCTCTCTGAGGCACCACAATTGAGTCTGCAGATAATCACGAAACGTGAGGTAAGTCGGAAAGCAAAAGACCTATATTCTATGATATCACTTTTAGGCGTTATCTAATAACTGACCAAAATGAACATATTTCCACAGAGAAAGACACTCACGGACTTAGAAAACAAACTATGCTCATCTAAAAGGAAAGGTGGGGGGAATGGATAAATTAAGATTAGTGTTACTATATGTATGCAAACACATATTATATACATATCTCAAAAAGACCGACCATATAGCAAGGGAGGTGTTCGGAACCCTCAGTAACATTTTACATGGGAAGAGGATCTGTACTTGTATAGACAAATATAATGTACAAATGAACCAGATTGTGTACACCTCGGACAAACAATATTCTAAGCTTTACCCCAATTAAAAAAAATTTTAAAACCAAGAAGAAATAATGAGACATAAACTTATGGGGGTTTCTCCATGCACAATTCAATGTAATTTACAAACTAGGTACACGACTTCCAGAAAGGCTCTGCTGCCCTAGTACCCAGATATGGGAATGGAGATATGCTGCCTGCCTGAGGCCACTTCCCACAACAGCAGCTTTAAACACATTGCTAAAGGTCACTAAATATTCACCAAACTTGCAGTTCGGTAAAAGACACCTGCTTTCTAAAAAACTTCTGGGGTGGAAAATCGACCAAAAATTTCAAAAGAGGGCAGCCTTCCAAGAACACAATTTCAAGAGTTATATTGTACTCCCAATTGTTTCCTTTTATTTAACAGAAAAGAAAAGGGTGGAGAAAAATGATGAGTTTTACGAATTTTCAAAGACATGCAAACCCAAATTACAAAAACCTATCAGCTCACAGCAGCCAGAAGGGCCATTAGCATAAATGCTGCAAACAATAAATGCTGAAGCGATTGTGGAGAAATGCGTACCCTGGATTCTAAGGGGGATGTGGTAAGAGACACTAATGAAAACACAAAGAAGGTGCTTTGAAAAGGGAAACACGGTGCTACCAGTCCATGAATCACACCCACTGCTGGGCCTATCACCTGAGAAAATGAGAATCAAAAAGTCACAGGCTGGCAATCCTGCACTCCAACAATATTTACCATAGCCAACACTTGGAAACAATGAAAATGTCCATCAACCATGGAATGCACAAAGTAGAAGTGGTCCATGTACACAGTGGAAAATTACTCCAATAAAAAATAAAAATTAAATTTAAAAAACCAACAAAAGTAAGGAGACATCAGCTTGTGTGGGTTTGTCCGGGCACACTCCACTCTAATTTATAACCGAGAAACACCACAGGCCGCAAGGGCTTTTCCATAGGTACCAGGGTTGGGAACATAGGAAGGCTGCCACCCTCTGGCAGTTACCTGCAAAAGCAGCTTTAAAGCCTGTGCTAATGGTCATTTCCTAGGAACAAGTACTGCAGGACTGTAAATGAAACCTGCCTTCAAAATGTCTTGAGGGAGGTAATGGCCAAAACATGTCAAAATGTGACACATACTTTAAGAGAACACTTTGAAGAACTAAGGGGTAATCACAGCTTGAAAAGTAAAAAGGACATGCCTTAAAGCTCAATTTCAACAGATTATCAGGCACATGCGAATTCAACCACAAAGAGGTAGCAGCTCACACTTGTCAAAATAACCGACAGCAAGAAAACTACAAACAGTAAATGCTGAAGGTGTTGTGGAGGAATGCATACCCTGAACTTTAAGTGGGATGTAACTTGGAAAGTGCCACTAAAGAGAACAGAATGGAGGTGCCTTAAAAATGTGAACATTGAGGTACCATATGACCCAGCAATCTCACTACTGGGTATACACCCAGAGAAAACCATAAATCAAAAATACACATGCACCCGAATGTTTACTACAGCACTATTTACAATAGCCTGGTCATGGAAGCATCCTAAATGCCCATCAACAGACGAATGGATAAAGAAGTTGTGGTACATATATAGAATGGAATATTACTCAGCCACAAAAAGGAACCAAACTGAGTCATTTGTTGTGACGTGGATGTATCTAGAGACTGTCATACAGAGTGAAGTAAGTCAGAAAGAGAAAAACAAATATTGTATATTAACGCAGGTATGTGGAACCTAGAATATTGGTACAGATGAGCCAGTTTGCAGGGCGGAAGTTGAGACACAGATGTAGAGCGGAGACACATGGACACCACGGGGGGGAAAATGTGGTGGGGGTGGGGATGGTGTTGTGCTGAATTGGGCCATTGGGATTGACATGTATACACTGATGTGTATAAAATTGATGACTGATAAGAACCTGCCGTATACAAAAACAAACAAAACAACTAATACTAAACTTTCATTCGGTTTTTTGTATGGAAATATGTTAATACAAATGTTTCAGACATTACATGAAATTTCTAAAAATCTTATATGTTCTGGTATAATGTTATAATTCATAATCTTGGTTATTACTTTAAAATGTATATCTCAGAAATAACTAATTTTCTTGTCAACTGCATTATTATAAACTTTCATCAAATCTTTAACCGTGGTCATTTTTAAGTCTTTTGTCATTTACAGACAGTTCTGGGTGTACTCTGATGCTTTTGCAAATATGTTCCTATAAAAGGGTTTCATCCTCATGAAATTCATGGAAAAGACTCTGACAAGTACAGGTTTCTGGTAACTACTGTACTGCTGAACTGAATGAATAAGCATTTTCAGAACTCTAATGATAAAACTAATGAACTCATAAAAGTGCTAACAAAAGATCAAGATGAAAAAAAATTAATTACATGGGAATGAGTGAACTGATGACGATAAGTATAATTTTTGTTACTTTCTGTTTGAATTAAAAAAAAATCCCACAAGGACTCAGAGGCAAAGAATATACAAATCAATTTTCACTGCAAAGTAAAGCAGCTGCTACAGTGAAGGATTACTGGACTGAATGTCAATATTTTGACATAGTATGAGTGTGTTTCATGTTTGGTAATTGCAATCATTGTTGCTTTTGTTGTGATCATCCATGTACAATGCTTGATGTCAGTCTATTTATCTCTTATAAAAATAAAATACAGTGTGTGTGTTTGGAAATAAAAACGAATAAGAACTAATGAGACATAAACTTATGGGGATTTCTCCTGGCAAACTCCATTCTAATTTACAACCTAAGACAACGACTTCCAGAAAGGCTCTGCTGCCCTAGTACCTAGATTGGGGAATGGCGAAATGTTGCCTCCTTTTGGCCGTTTCCCACAACAGCAGCGTTAAACCCACTGCAAACAGTCACTAAATATTCACCAACTGGCAGTTCTGTAAATGACACCTGCCTTCCAAAAAAATTCTGGGGTCAAAAATCGAGCAAAAAATTCAAAAGAGGGCAAACTTCAAAGAAGATAATTTCAAGAGGTATATTGTGCTCACAGATTTTTCTTTTGATAAAAGAAAAAGATGTGGAAAAATGATGAATCTTAGGAATTTTGAAAGCTATGCAAACCCAAATTACAAATACCTATCAGATCACAGCAGTCAGAATGGCCATCAGCAAAAATGGTGCAAACAATAAATGCTGAAGCGATTGTGGAGAAATGCGTACCCTCGTTTCTAAGGGGGACATTGTAAAAGCCACTAATAAAAACACATTGGAGGTGCTTTGAAAAAGTAAACACTGAGTGACCAGTCCATCAATCACACCCACTGCTGGGCCTATCACCAGAGAAAATGAGAATCAAAAAGTCACAGGCTGGCAATCCTGCACGCCAGCAATATTTACCATAGGCAACATTTGGAAGCAATGAAAATGTCCATCAACAGAGGAATGCAACAAGAAGTGGTCCATGTACAAAATAGAATATTAACTCCAATAATAAATATAAATTAAATTTAAAAATCCAACAAAAATAAGGAGACGTCAGCTTTTGTGCGTTTATCTGGGCACATTCTACTCTAATTTACAACCGAGGAACACCACTGGCCATAAAGTCTGTTTCCCTAGTATCAGCGTGGGGAATGTAGAAAGGTAGCAGCCCTGTGGCCGTTACCTGCAAAAGCAGTTTAAAGCCTGTGCTAATGGTCACTTCATATGAACAAGTACTGTAGGGCTGAAAATGAAACCTGCCCTCAAAATGTCTTGAGGGAGGTAATGGCAAAAACATTTCAAAATTTGACACATACTTTAAGAAACCACTTTGAAGAACTAAGCTGTAATTACAGCTTGAAAAATAAAAATGACTTGCCTTAAAGCTCAATTGCAACGGAATATGAGACACATGCAAATTCAACCGTAAAGAGGTGTCAGCTCACACCTGTCAGAATAACGATCAGCAAAAACTACAAATAATAAATGCTGAAGGTGTTGTGGAGAAATGCATACCCTCAACTTTAAGTGGGACGTAACCTGCAAAGAGCCACCAATGATAACAGAATAGAGGTACCTTTAAAAGGTAAACACTGAGCTACCATATGACCTAGGAGACCTATTCCTGGACCTATAAATGACGAAGACAGAATTGGAAGGACACAGGCAGGCAAATCTGCAATGCATACTATTACAATAGCCAATATATGGAAGTAACCAAAAAGTCCACTGACAAATGGGTGGACAAAGAAGAACTGCTACATGTAAAGATGGAATATGAGCTAGTGAAAAAATGAAACAATGCCATTTGCAGCACCATAGATGAGTCTAGAGGTAATCACACAACTTGTAGTAAGTGAGAAAGTGAAAGATACATATCCTATCATATCAGATATAGGTGTTACCTAAAAATTGATACAAACGAAGATATTTCCACAGAGAAAGGCAATCACAGTTTCATTAAAGAAACTTATGGTTCACCACATGGAAAGGTGTGAGGATTGGATACATTACCATATTGAGGTTAACAGAGACATACAAACACATGTGAAATATATAATCACCAAAGACCTACAGAATACCAAGAGAAGACTACTCTACATTGTGTCATAACCTACATGGGAAAAGGATCCGAAGAAGAATAGATATATGTATATGTGTGAAAGAACCACATCTTGCACACCTAGAACAAACAAAACATTGTAATCAAGTTTGCTGTGACAAAAAATAAAAATTAACTTAAAAATACGAACAAGAAGTAATGAGACATAAACTTAAAGGGCTTTTTCCTCGCACATTCCATTCTAATTTGCAACCTAGACCACCACTTCCAATAAGGCTCTGTTGCCATAGTAACCAGATTTGGTAAAGGAGAAATGCTGCCGCCTTGTGGCCGTTTCCCGCAAGAGCCACTTTAAACCCACAGCTAATGGTCACTTAAAATTCACAAGGACTCAGGGCTGTAAAGGACACCTGCCGTCAAAAATTGTGCTGAGGTAGGGAACGGACAAAAAAATTTAATACAGGCAAATTTTTTAATTAAATACTATGAAGAGGTAAGTATTACTCACTGTCTTTAAAAAAAAGGAAAATGGATTAAGGCTCAACCTCAGGAATTATTAGACTCATGCAATCTTATCAACAAAAGGGTTTCCAATCACACCAGTCGACTGACCATCAGCAAAAAGTCTACAAACCATAAATGCTGATGCGGTTGTAGAGAATTGTGTATCCTCTAGCTGCTGGTGAGATGCAAAGTGGTTAACAGCTAGTAATGAGAACAGAAAAGAGCTGCGTTTAAAAGTAAAAATTTAGGTACCATTCAATCCAGCAGGTGCACCATTGGACCTCTCACCTGAGAAGACAAGTATCGAGAAGACACAGGTTGTAAAAGCTGCAGTGCAGCATTATTCACAATAGCTAAGGCAGTGAAGTGATAAAAATGTCCATCAACAAGTGAATGGATATAGAATAAGTGGTCCAGGTACACAATGGAATATTAGCCATGGAAAACAATGAAACCCTGCTCTTTGAGGCACCACAAATGAGCCTGGAGATAATCACAAATCATGAGGTAAGTCGGAAAGCAAAAGACTTATAGCCTATGATATCACTTATAGGCGTTATCTAATAACTGACACAAATGAACACAATTCACAGAGAAATACACTCACAAACTTAGAAAACCAACTTTGCTCATCTAAAGGGAAAGGTGGGGGGAATGGATAAATTAAGATTCGTGTTACTATATGATATGGATATGATCCAAATACATATTATATACATATTACAAAAAGACCGACCATATAACAAGGGAGGTCTACAGAACACTCCGTAATAATTTACATTGGAAGAGGATCTCTACATAAATAGATATAAATAATGTGTAAATGAACCAGAGTGTGTACACCTTGGACAAACAACATTCTAACCAGTACCCTGATTTAAAAAATTAAAACAACGAAAAAGAATTAATCAGACATAAACTTATGGGGCGTTTTCCAGCCCATTCCATTGAAATTTACAACCTAGGAAAACGACTTCCAGAACGGCTCTGCGGCCCTAGTAACCAGATTTGGTAATGGAGAAATGCTGCTGCCTTGTGGCCGTTTCGAACAACAGCAGCTTAAACCTAGTGCTAATGGTCCCTAAATATTCACACTCATTGCAGGCCTGTAAATGACACCTACATTTCAAAACAATCCTGGGGTTGAAAATTGACCAAAAAATTCAAAAGAGGGCAACGTTCCAGGAAGACACTTTCAAGACGGATATTGTACTCACACTTTTTTTTTTCTTTTTTCTTTTAACAGAAAAGAAAAACGCGTGGAAAAATGATGAATTTTAGAATATTTAACGACATGCATACCCATATTACAAGTACCTATCTGCTCACAGCAGTCAGAATGGCCATTAGCAAAAATGCTGCAAAAAATAAATGCTGAAGGGAATGTGGAGAAATGCGTACCCTCGGTTGTAAGGGGGGGCATGTAAAGAGTCACTAATGAAAACACAATGTAGGTGCTTTGAAAAGGGAAACATTGAGCTACCAGTCAATCAATCAAAACCACTGCTGGACCTATCACCTGAGAAAATGAGAATCAAAAAGTCACAGGCTGGCAATCCTGCACTCCAACAATATTTACCATAGCCAACACTTGGAAGCAATGAAAATGTCCATCAACCGAGGAATGCACAAAGAAGAAGTGGTCCACGTACACAGTGGAAAATTACTCCAATAAAAAATAAAAATTAAATTTAAAAATCCAACAAAACTAAGGAGACATCAGCTTGTGTGGGTTTGTCCGGGCACACTCCACTCTAATTTATAAACGAGAAACATCACAGGCCGCAAGGGCTTTTCCCTAGTTACCAGGGTGGGGAACATAGAAAGGCTGCTGCCCTCTGGCAGTTACCTGCAAAAGCAGTTTTAAAGCCTGTGCTAATGGTCATTTCATAGGAATAAGTACTGCAGAAGTGTAAATGAAACCTGCCCTCACAATGTCTTCAGGGAGGTAATGGCCAAAACATTTCAAAATGTGACACATACTTTAAGAGAACACTTTGAAGAACTAAGGGGAAATCACAGCTTGAAAAATAAAAAGGACATGCCTTAAAGCTCAATTTCAACGGATTATGAGGCACGTGCTAATTCAACCACAAAGAGGTATCAGCTCACACTTGTCAGAATAACCATCAGCAAGAAAACTACAAACAATAAATGCTGAAGGTGTTGTGGAGAAATGCATACCCTCAACTTCAAGTGGGACATAATTTGGAAAGGGCCACGAATGAGAACAGAATGGAGGTGCCTTAAAAAGGTAAACATTGAGCTACCATATGATCCAGCGGGCCCACTCCTCCACCTATAATCTAAGAAGAGAGAATTGGAAAGACACAGGCAGGCAAATCTGCATGGCACAGTATTACAGTAACCAAGATATGGAAGTAACCAAAAAGTCCACCAACAGATGGGTGGACAAAGAAGAACTCCTCCATGTACAGATGGAATATTCGCTAGTGAAAAAAATGAAACAATGCCATTTGCAGCACCATAGATGAGTCTAGACGTAATCACGCCACCTGTAGTAAGTGAGAAAGCAAAAGACACATATCCTAACATATCACTTTTAGGAGTTACTTAAAAATTGATACCAATGAAGATATTTCCACAGAGAAAGGCAATCACAGATTCACTAAAAACTTATGGTTCACCAAATAGAAAGGGATGAGGATTGGATACATTACCAAATTGGGGTTAACAGAGATATACAAACCATGTGAAATATATAATCACCAAAGACGTATGGAAGACCAGGAGAAGACTACTCAACATTGTGTCATAACCTACATGGGAATAAGATGCGAGGAATAATAGATACACGTATATGTGTGAAAGAACCACATTTGCACACCTAGAACAAACAAACCACTGTAATCAAATTTGCTTGGATAAAAAATAAAAAGTAAATTATAAATATGAAAAAAAAGTAATGAGACATGAACATAAAGGGTTTTTTCCTGGCACATTCCTTTCTAATTTACAACCTAGAACACCACTTCCATTAAGGCTCTGTTTCCCTAGTAACCAAATTGGGTAAAGAATAAATGATGCCACCTTGTGGCCATTTCCTGCAGGAGCAGCTTTAAACTCACAGCTAATGGTCACTTAACATTCACAAGGACTCAGGGCTGTAAAGGACACCTGCCCTAAAAAATTGTGCTGAAGGAGGGAATGGACAAAAAAATTCAAAACAGGCAAATGTTTCAAGAAGAGAGTATGAAGAGTTATGTTTTACTCACGCTCTTTTAAAAAAAAAAAAGGTAAATGGATAAAAGCTCGACCTCAGGGAGTGTTAGACCTATGCAATCTAATCTACAAAAAGTTTCAACTTACACCAGTCGACTGACCATCAGCAAAAAGTCTACAAACAATAAATGCTGAAGGGGTTTAGAGACCTCTGTACCCTCTACCTGCTGTTGAGACGTAAAGGGGTAACAGCCAATAATGAGAACAGAAAGGATCTTTGTTTAAAAGTAAAAATGGAAGTACCATTCAATACAGCTGGCGCACCATTGGACCTCTCACTTGAGAAGAGAAGTATCGAGAAGACACAGGCCGCAGAAGCTGCAGTACAGCCTTATTCACAGTAGCCAAGACAGTGAAGCCATCAAAATGTCCAACAAGAGGTGAATGGATAAAGAAGAAGTGGTCCATGTACACAATGGAATAATAGCTATGGAAAACAATGAACCATTGCTCTCTGAGGCACCACAATTGAGTCTGCAGATAATCACGAAACGTGAGGTAAGTCGGAAAGCAAAAGACCTATATTCTATGATATCACTTTTAGGCGTTATCTAATAACTGACCAAAATGAACATATTTCCACAGAGAAAGACACTCACGGACTTAGAAAACAAACTATGCTCATCTAAAAGGAAAGGTGGGGGGAATGGATAAATTAAGATTAGTGTTACTATATGTATGCAAACACATATTATATACATATCTCAAAAAGACCGACCATATAGCAAGGGAGGTGTTCGGAACCCTCAGTAACATTTTACATGGGAAGAGGATCTGTACTTGTATAGACAAATATAATGTACAAATGAACCAGATTGTGTACACCTCGGACAAACAATATTCTAAGCTTTACCCCAATTAAAAAAAATTTTAAAACCAAGAAGAAATAATGAGACATAAACTTATGGGGGTTTCTCCATGCACAATTCAATGTAATTTACAAACTAGGTACACGACTTCCAGAAAGGCTCTGCTGCCCTAGTACCCAGATATGGGAATGGAGATATGCTGCCTGCCTGAGGCCACTTCCCACAACAGCAGCTTTAAACACATTGCTAAAGGTCACTAAATATTCACCAAACTTGCAGTTCGGTAAAAGACACCTGCTTTCTAAAAAACTTCTGGGGTGGAAAATCGACCAAAAATTTCAAAAGAGGGCAGCCTTCCAAGAACACAATTTCAAGAGTTATATTGTACTCCCAATTGTTTCCTTTTATTTAACAGAAAAGAAAAGGGTGGAGAAAAATGATGAGTTTTACGAATTTTCAAAGACATGCAAACCCAAATTACAAAAACCTATCAGCTCACAGCAGCCAGAAGGGCCATTAGCATAAATGCTGCAAACAATAAATGCTGAAGCGATTGTGGAGAAATGCGTACCCTGGATTCTAAGGGGGATGTGGTAAGAGACACTAATGAAAACACAAAGAAGGTGCTTTGAAAAGGGAAACACGGTGCTACCAGTCCATGAATCACACCCACTGCTGGGCCTATCACCTGAGAAAATGAGAATCAAAAAGTCACAGGCTGGCAATCCTGCACTCCAACAATATTTACCATAGCCAACACTTGGAAACAATGAAAATGTCCATCAACCATGGAATGCACAAAGTAGAAGTGGTCCATGTACACAGTGGAAAATTACTCCAATAAAAAATAAAAATTAAATTTAAAAAACCAACAAAAGTAAGGAGACATCAGCTTGTGTGGGTTTGTCCGGGCACACTCCACTCTAATTTATAACCGAGAAACACCACAGGCCGCAAGGGCTTTTCCATAGGTACCAGGGTTGGGAACATAGGAAGGCTGCCACCCTCTGGCAGTTACCTGCAAAAGCAGCTTTAAAGCCTGTGCTAATGGTCATTTCCTAGGAACAAGTACTGCAGGACTGTAAATGAAACCTGCCTTCAAAATGTCTTGAGGGAGGTAATGGCCAAAACATGTCAAAATGTGACACATACTTTAAGAGAACACTTTGAAGAACTAAGGGGTAATCACAGCTTGAAAAGTAAAAAGGACATGCCTTAAAGCTCAATTTCAACAGATTATCAGGCACATGCGAATTCAACCACAAAGAGGTAGCAGCTCACACTTGTCAAAATAACCGACAGCAAGAAAACTACAAACAGTAAATGCTGAAGGTGTTGTGGAGGAATGCATACCCTGAACTTTAAGTGGGATGTAACTTGGAAAGTGCCACTAAAGAGAACAGAATGGAGGTGCCTTAAAAATGTGAACATTGAGGTACCATATGACCCAGCAATCTCACTACTGGGTATACACCCAGAGAAAACCATAAATCAAAAATACACATGCACCCGAATGTTTACTACAGCACTATTTACAATAGCCTGGTCATGGAAGCATCCTAAATGCCCATCAACAGACGAATGGATAAAGAAGTTGTGGTACATATATAGAATGGAATATTACTCAGCCACAAAAAGGAACCAAACTGAGTCATTTGTTGTGACGTGGATGTATCTAGAGACTGTCATACAGAGTGAAGTAAGTCAGAAAGAGAAAAACAAATATTGTATATTAACGCAGGTATGTGGAACCTAGAATATTGGTACAGATGAGCCAGTTTGCAGGGCGGAAGTTGAGACACAGATGTAGAGCGGAGACACATGGACACCACGGGGGGGAAAATGTGGTGGGGGTGGGGATGGTGTTGTGCTGAATTGGGCCATTGGGATTGACATGTATACACTGATGTGTATAAAATTGATGACTGATAAGAACCTGCCGTATACAAAAACAAACAAAACAACTAATACTAAACTTTCATTCGGTTTTTTGTATGGAAATATGTTAATACAAATGTTTCAGACATTACATGAAATTTCTAAAAATCTTATATGTTCTGGTATAATGTTATAATTCATAATCTTGGTTATTACTTTAAAATGTATATCTCAGAAATAACTAATTTTCTTGTCAACTGCATTATTATAAACTTTCATCAAATCTTTAACCGTGGTCATTTTTAAGTCTTTTGTCATTTACAGACAGTTCTGGGTGTACTCTGATGCTTTTGCAAATATGTTCCTATAAAAGGGTTTCATCCTCATGAAATTCATGGAAAAGACTCTGACAAGTACAGGTTTCTGGTAACTACTGTACTGCTGAACTGAATGAATAAGCATTTTCAGAACTCTAATGATAAAACTAATGAACTCATAAAAGTGCTAACAAAAGATCAAGATGAAAAAAAATTAATTACATGGGAATGAGTGAACTGATGACGATAAGTATAATTTTTGTTACTTTCTGTTTGAATTAAAAAAAAATCCCACAAGGACTCAGAGGCAAAGAATATACAAATCAATTTTCACTGCAAAGTAAAGCAGCTGCTACAGTGAAGGATTACTGGACTGAATGTCAATATTTTGACATAGTATGAGTGTGTTTCATGTTTGGTAATTGCAATCATTGTTGCTTTTGTTGTGATCATCCATGTACAATGCTTGATGTCAGTCTATTTATCTCTTATAAAAATAAAATACAGTGTGTGTGTTTGGAAATAAAAACGAATAAGAACTAATGAGACATAAACTTATGGGGATTTCTCCTGGCAAACTCCATTCTAATTTACAACCTAAGACAACGACTTCCAGAAAGGCTCTGCTGCCCTAGTACCTAGATTGGGGAATGGCGAAATGTTGCCTCCTTTTGGCCGTTTCCCACAACAGCAGCGTTAAACCCACTGCAAACAGTCACTAAATATTCACCAACTGGCAGTTCTGTAAATGACACCTGCCTTCCAAAAAAATTCTGGGGTCAAAAATCGAGCAAAAAATTCAAAAGAGGGCAAACTTCAAAGAAGATAATTTCAAGAGGTATATTGTGCTCACAGATTTTTCTTTTGATAAAAGAAAAAGATGTGGAAAAATGATGAATCTTAGGAATTTTGAAAGCTATGCAAACCCAAATTACAAATACCTATCAGATCACAGCAGTCAGAATGGCCATCAGCAAAAATGGTGCAAACAATAAATGCTGAAGCGATTGTGGAGAAATGCGTACCCTCGTTTCTAAGGGGGACATTGTAAAAGCCACTAATAAAAACACATTGGAGGTGCTTTGAAAAAGTAAACACTGAGTGACCAGTCCATCAATCACACCCACTGCTGGGCCTATCACCAGAGAAAATGAGAATCAAAAAGTCACAGGCTGGCAATCCTGCACGCCAGCAATATTTACCATAGGCAACACTTGGAAGCAATGAAAATGTCCATCAACAGAGGAATGCAACAAGAAGTGGTCCATGTACAAAATAGAATATTAACTCCAATAATAAATATAAATTAAATTTAAAAATCCAACAAAAATAAGGAGACGTCAGCTTTTGTGCGTTTATCTGGGCACATTCTACTCTAATTTACAACCGAGGAACACCACTGGCCATAAAGTCTGTTTCCCTAGTATCAGCGTGGGGAATGTAGAAAGGTAGCAGCCCTGTGGCCGTTACCTGCAAAAGCAGTTTAAAGCCTGTGCTAATGGTCACTTCATATGAACAAGTACTGTAGGGCTGAAAATGAAACCTGCCCTCAAAATGTCTTGAGGGAGGTAATGGCAAAAACATTTCAAAATTTGACACATACTTTAAGAAACCACTTTGAAGAACTAAGCTGTAATTACAGCTTGAAAAATAAAAATGACTTGCCTTAAAGCTCAATTGCAACGGAATATGAGACACATGCAAATTCAACCGTAAAGAGGTGTCAGCTCACACCTGTCAGAATAACGATCAGCAAAAACTACAAATAATAAATGCTGAAGGTGTTGTGGAGAAATGCATACCCTCAACTTTAAGTGGGACGTAACCTGCAAAGAGCCACCAATGATAACAGAATAGAGGTACCTTTAAAAGGTAAACACTGAGCTACCATATGACCTAGGAGACCTATTCCTGGACCTATAAATGACGAAGACAGAATTGGAAGGACACAGGCAGGCAAATCTGCAATGCATACTATTACAATAGCCAATATATGGAAGTAACCAAAAAGTCCACTGACAAATGGGTGGACAAAGAAGAACTGCTACATGTAAAGATGGAATATGAGCTAGTGAAAAAATGAAACAATGCCATTTGCAGCACCATAGATGAGTCTAGAGGTAATCACACAACTTGTAGTAAGTGAGAAAGTGAAAGATACATATCCTATCATATCAGATATAGGTGTTACCTAAAAATTGATACAAACGAAGATATTTCCACAGAGAAAGGCAATCACAGTTTCATTAAAGAAACTTATGGTTCACCACATGGAAAGGTGTGAGGATTGGATACATTACCATATTGAGGTTAACAGAGACATACAAACACATGTGAAATATATAATCACCAAAGACCTACAGAATACCAAGAGAAGACTACTCTACATTGTGTCATAACCTACATGGGAAAAGGATCCGAAGAAGAATAGATATATGTATATGTGTGAAAGAACCACATCTTGCACACCTAGAACAAACAAAACATTGTAATCAAGTTTGCTGTGACAAAAAATAAAAATTAACTTAAAAATACGAACAAGAAGTAATGAGACATAAACTTAAAGGGCTTTTTCCTCGCACATTCCATTCTAATTTGCAACCTAGACCACCACTTCCAATAAGGCTCTGTTGCCATAGTAACCAGATTTGGTAAAGGAGAAATGCTGCCGCCTTGTGGCCGTTTCCCGCAAGAGCCACTTTAAACCCACAGCTAATGGTCACTTAAAATTCACAAGGACTCAGGGCTGTAAAGGACACCTGCCGTCAAAAATTGTGCTGAGGTAGGGAACGGACAAAAAAATTTAATACAGGCAAATTTTTTAATTAAATACTATGAAGAGGTAAGTATTACTCACTGTCTTTAAAAAAAAGGAAAATGGATTAAGGCTCAACCTCAGGAATTATTAGACTCATGCAATCTTATCAACAAAAGGGTTTCCAATCACACCAGTCGACTGACCATCAGCAAAAAGTCTACAAACCATAAATGCTGATGCGGTTGTAGAGAATTGTGTATCCTCTAGCTGCTGGTGAGATGCAAAGTGGTTAACAGCTAGTAATGAGAACAGAAAAGAGCTGCGTTTAAAAGTAAAAATTTAGGTACCATTCAATCCAGCAGGTGCACCATTGGACCTCTCACCTGAGAAGACAAGTATCGAGAAGACACAGGTTGTAAAAGCTGCAGTGCAGCATTATTCACAATAGCTAAGGCAGTGAAGTGATAAAAATGTCCATCAACAAGTGAATGGATATAGAATAAGTGGTCCAGGTACACAATGGAATATTAGCCATGGAAAACAATGAAACCCTGCTCTTTGAGGCACCACAAATGAGCCTGGAGATAATCACAAATCATGAGGTAAGTCGGAAAGCAAAAGACTTATAGCCTATGATATCACTTATAGGCGTTATCTAATAACTGACACAAATGAACACAATTCACAGAGAAATACACTCACAAACTTAGAAAACCAACTTTGCTCATCTAAAGGGAAAGGTGGGGGGAATGGATAAATTAAGATTCGTGTTACTATATGATATGGATATGATCCAAATACATATTATATACATATTACAAAAAGACCGACCATATAACAAGGGAGGTCTACAGAACACTCCGTAATAATTTACATTGGAAGAGGATCTCTACATAAATAGATATAAATAATGTGTAAATGAACCAGAGTGTGTACACCTTGGACAAACAACATTCTAACCAGTACCCTGATTTAAAAAATTAAAACAACGAAAAAGAATTAATCAGACATAAACTTATGGGGCGTTTTCCAGCCCATTCCATTGAAATTTACAACCTAGGAAAACGACTTCCAGAACGGCTCTGCGGCCCTAGTAACCAGATTTGGTAATGGAGAAATGCTGCTGCCTTGTGGCCGTTTCGAACAACAGCAGCTTAAACCTAGTGCTAATGGTCCCTAAATATTCACACTCATTGCAGGCCTGTAAATGACACCTACATTTCAAAACAATCCTGGGGTTGAAAATTGACCAAAAAATTCAAAAGAGGGCAACGTTCCAGGAAGACACTTTCAAGACGGATATTGTACTCACACTTTTTTTTTTCTTTTTTCTTTTAACAGAAAAGAAAAACGCGTGGAAAAATGATGAATTTTAGAATATTTAACGACATGCATACCCATATTACAAGTACCTATCTGCTCACAGCAGTCAGAATGGCCATTAGCAAAAATGCTGCAAAAAATAAATGCTGAAGGGAATGTGGAGAAATGCGTACCCTCGGTTGTAAGGGGGGGCATGTAAAGAGTCACTAATGAAAACACAATGTAGGTGCTTTGAAAAGGGAAACATTGAGCTACCAGTCAATCAATCAAAACCACTGCTGGACCTATCACCTGAGAAAATGAGAATCAAAAAGTCACAGGCTGGCAATCCTGCACTCCAACAATATTTACCATAGCCAACACTTGGAAGCAATGAAAATGTCCATCAACCGAGGAATGCACAAAGAAGAAGTGGTCCACGTACACAGTGGAAAATTACTCCAATAAAAAATAAAAATTAAATTTAAAAATCCAACAAAACTAAGGAGACATCAGCTTGTGTGGGTTTGTCCGGGCACACTCCACTCTAATTTATAAACGAGAAACATCACAGGCCGCAAGGGCTTTTCCCTAGTTACCAGGGTGGGGAACATAGAAAGGCTGCTGCCCTCTGGCAGTTACCTGCAAAAGCAGTTTTAAAGCCTGTGCTAATGGTCATTTCATAGGAATAAGTACTGCAGAAGTGTAAATGAAACCTGCCCTCACAATGTCTTCAGGGAGGTAATGGCCAAAACATTTCAAAATGTGACACATACTTTAAGAGAACACTTTGAAGAACTAAGGGGAAATCACAGCTTGAAAAATAAAAAGGACATGCCTTAAAGCTCAATTTCAACGGATTATGAGGCACGTGCTAATTCAACCACAAAGAGGTATCAGCTCACACTTGTCAGAATAACCATCAGCAAGAAAACTACAAACAATAAATGCTGAAGGTGTTGTGGAGAAATGCATACCCTCAACTTCAAGTGGGACATAATTTGGAAAGGGCCACGAATGAGAACAGAATGGAGGTGCCTTAAAAAGGTAAACATTGAGCTACCATATGATCCAGCGGGCCCACTCCTCCACCTATAATCTAAGAAGAGAGAATTGGAAAGACACAGGCAGGCAAATCTGCATGGCACAGTATTACAGTAACCAAGATATGGAAGTAACCAAAAAGTCCACCAACAGATGGGTGGACAAAGAAGAACTCCTCCATGTACAGATGGAATATTCGCTAGTGAAAAAAATGAAACAATGCCATTTGCAGCACCATAGATGAGTCTAGACGTAATCACGCCACCTGTAGTAAGTGAGAAAGCAAAAGACACATATCCTAACATATCACTTTTAGGAGTTACTTAAAAATTGATACCAATGAAGATATTTCCACAGAGAAAGGCAATCACAGATTCACTAAAAACTTATGGTTCACCAAATAGAAAGGGATGAGGATTGGATACATTACCAAATTGGGGTTAACAGAGATATACAAACCATGTGAAATATATAATCACCAAAGACGTATGGAAGACCAGGAGAAGACTACTCAACATTGTGTCATAACCTACATGGGAATAAGATGCGAGGAATAATAGATACACGTATATGTGTGAAAGAACCACATTTGCACACCTAGAACAAACAAACCACTGTAATCAAATTTGCTTGGATAAAAAATAAAAAGTAAATTATAAATATGAAAAAAAAGTAATGAGACATGAACATAAAGGGTTTTTTCCTGGCACATTCCTTTCTAATTTACAACCTAGAACACCACTTCCATTAAGGCTCTGTTTCCCTAGTAACCAAATTGGGTAAAGAATAAATGATGCCACCTTGTGGCCATTTCCTGCAGGAGCAGCTTTAAACTCACAGCTAATGGTCACTTAACATTCACAAGGACTCAGGGCTGTAAAGGACACCTGCCCTAAAAAATTGTGCTGAAGGAGGGAATGGACAAAAAAATTCAAAACAGGCAAATGTTTCAAGAAGAGAGTATGAAGAGTTATGTTTTACTCACGCTCTTTTAAAAAAAAAAAAGGTAAATGGATAAAAGCTCGACCTCAGGAAGTGTTAGACCTATGCAATCTAATCTACAAAAAGTTTCAACTTACACCAGTCGACTGACCATCAGCAAAAAGTCTACAAACAATAAATGCTGAAGGGGTTTAGAGACCTCTGTACCCTCTACCTGCTGGTGAGACGTAAAGGGGTAACAGCCAATAATGAGAACAGAAAGGATCTTTGTTTAAAAGTAAAAATGGAAGTACCATTCAATACAGCTGGCGCACCATTGGACCTCTCACTTGAGAAGAGAAGTATCGAGAAGACACAGGCCGCAGAAGCTGCAGTACAGCCTTATTCACAGTAGCCAAGACAGTGAAGCCATCAAAATGTCCAACAAGAGGTGAATGGATAAAGAAGAAGTGGTCCATGTACACAATGGAATAATAGCTATGGAAAACAATGAACCATTGCTCTCTGAGGCACCACAATTGAGTCTGCAGATAATCACGAAACGTGAGGTAAGTCGGAAAGCAAAAGACCTATATTCTATGATATCACTTTTAGGCGTTATCTAATAACTGACCAAAATGAACATATTTCCACAGAGAAAGACACTCACGGACTTAGAAAACAAACTATGCTCATCTAAAAGGAAAGGTGGGGGGAATGGATAAATTAAGATTAGTGTTACTATATGTATGCAAACACATATTATATACATATCTCAAAAAGACCGACCATATAGCAAGGGAGGTGTTCGGAACCCTCAGTAACATTTTACATGGGAAGAGGATCTGTACTTGTATAGACAAATATAATGTACAAATGAACCAGATTGTGTACACCTCGGACAAACAATATTCTAAGCTTTACCCCAATTAAAAAATATTTTAAAACCAAGAAGAAATAATGAGACATAAACTTATGGGGGTTTCTCCATGCACAATTCAATGTAATTTACAAACTAGGTACACGACTTCCAGAAAGGCTCTGCTGCCCTAGTACCCAGATATGGGAATGGAGATATGCTGCCTGCCTGAGGCCACTTCCCACAACAGCAGCTTTAAACACATTGCTAAAGGTCACTAAATATTCACCAAACTTGCAGTTCGGTAAAAGACACCTGCTTTCTAAAAAACTTCTGGGGTGGAAAATCGACCAAAAATTTCAAAAGAGGGCAGCCTTCCAAGAACACAATTTCAAGAGTTATATTGTACTCCCAATTGTTTCCTTTTATTTAACAGAAAAGAAAAGGGTGGAGAAAAATGATGAGTTTTACGAATTTTCAAAGACATGCAAACCCAAATTACAAAAACCTATCAGCTCACAGCAGCCAGAAGGGCCATTAGCATAAATGCTGCAAACAATAAATGCTGAAGCGATTGTGGAGAAATGCGTACCCTGGATTCTAAGGGGGATGTGGTAAGAGACACTAATGAAAACACAAAGAAGGTGCTTTGAAAAGGGAAACACGGTGCTACCAGTCCATGAATCACACCCACTGCTGGGCCTATCACCTGAGAAAATGAGAATCAAAAAGTCACAGGCTGGCAATCCTGCACTCCAACAATATTTACCATAGCCAACACTTGGAAACAATGAAAATGTCCATCAACCATGGAATGCACAAAGTAGAAGTGGTCCATGTACACAGTGGAAAATTACTCCAATAAAAAATAAAAATTAAATTTAAAAAACCAACAAAAGTAAGGAGACATCAGCTTGTGTGGGTTTGTCCGGGCACACTCCACTCTAATTTATAACCGAGAAACACCACAGGCCGCAAGGGCTTTTCCATAGGTACCAGGGTTGGGAACATAGGAAGGCTGCCACCCTCTGGCAGTTACCTGCAAAAGCAGCTTTAAAGCCTGTGCTAATGGTCATTTCCTAGGAACAAGTACTGCAGGACTGTAAATGAAACCTGCCTTCAAAATGTCTTGAGGGAGGTAATGGCCAAAACATGTCAAAATGTGACACATACTTTAAGAGAACACTTTGAAGAACTAAGGGGTAATCACAGCTTGAAAAGTAAAAAGGACATGCCTTAAAGCTCAATTTCAACAGATTATCAGGCACATGCGAATTCAACCACAAAGAGGTAGCAGCTCACACTTGTCAAAATAACCGACAGCAAGAAAACTACAAACAGTAAATGCTGAAGGTGTTGTGGAGGAATGCATACCCTGAACTTTAAGTGGGATGTAACTTGGAAAGTGCCACTAAAGAGAACAGAATGGAGGTGCCTTAAAAATGTGAACATTGAGGTACCATATGACCCAGCAATCTCACTACTGGGTATACACCCAGAGAAAACCATAAATCAAAAATACACATGCACCCGAATGTTTACTACAGCACTATTTACAATAGCCTGGTCATGGAAGCATCCTAAATGCCCATCAACAGACGAATGGATAAAGAAGTTGTGGTACATATATAGAATGGAATATTACTCAGCCACAAAAAGGAACCAAACTGAGTCATTTGTTGTGACGTGGATGTATCTAGAGACTGTCATACAGAGTGAAGTAAGTCAGAAAGAGAAAAACAAATATTGTATATTAACGCAGGTATGTGGAACCTAGAATATTGGTACAGATGAGCCAGTTTGCAGGGCGGAAGTTGAGACACAGATGTAGAGCGGAGACACATGGACACCACGGGGGGGAAAATGTGGTGGGGGTGGGGATGGTGTTGTGCTGAATTGGGCCATTGGGATTGACATGTATACACTGATGTGTATAAAATTGATGACTGATAAGAACCTGCCGTATACAAAAACAAACAAAACAACTAATACTAAACTTTCATTCGGTTTTTTGTATGGAAATATGTTAATACAAATGTTTCAGACATTACATGAAATTTCTAAAAATCTTATATGTTCTGGTATAATGTTATAATTCATAATCTTGGTTATTACTTTAAAATGTATATCTCAGAAATAACTAATTTTCTTGTCAACTGCATTATTATAAACTTTCATCAAATCTTTAACCGTGGTCATTTTTAAGTCTTTTGTCATTTACAGACAGTTCTGGGTGTACTCTGATGCTTTTGCAAATATGTTCCTATAAAAGGGTTTCATCCTCATGAAATTCATGGAAAAGACTCTGACAAGTACAGGTTTCTGGTAACTACTGTACTGCTGAACTGAATGAATAAGCATTTTCAGAACTCTAATGATAAAACTAATGAACTCATAAAAGTGCTAACAAAAGATCAAGATGAAAAAAAATTAATTACATGGGAATGAGTGAACTGATGACGATAAGTATAATTTTTGTTACTTTCTGTTTGAATTAAAAAAAAATCCCACAAGGACTCAGAGGCAAAGAATATACAAATCAATTTTCACTGCAAAGTAAAGCAGCTGCTACAGTGAAGGATTACTGGACTGAATGTCAATATTTTGACATAGTATGAGTGTGTTTCATGTTTGGTAATTGCAATCATTGTTGCTTTTGTTGTGATCATCCATGTACAATGCTTGATGTCAGTCTATTTATCTCTTATAAAAATAAAATACAGTGTGTGTGTTTGGAAATAAAAACGAATAAGAACTAATGAGACATAAACTTATGGGGATTTCTCCTGGCAAACTCCATTCTAATTTACAACCTAAGACAACGACTTCCAGAAAGGCTCTGCTGCCCTAGTACCTAGATTGGGGAATGGCGAAATGTTGCCTCCTTTTGGCCGTTTCCCACAACAGCAGCGTTAAACCCACTGCAAACAGTCACTAAATATTCACCAACTGGCAGTTCTGTAAATGACACCTGCCTTCCAAAAAAATTCTGGGGTCAAAAATCGAACAAAAAATTCAAAAGAGGGCAAACTTCAAAGAAGATAATTTCAAGAGGTATATTGTGCTCACAGATTTTTCTTTTGATAAAAGAAAAAGATGTGGAAAAATGATGAATCTTAGGAATTTTGAAAGCTATGCAAACCCAAATTACAAATACCTATCAGATCACAGCAGTCAGAATGGCCATCAGCAAAAATGGTGCAAACAATAAATGCTGAAGCGATTGTGGAGAAATGCGTACCCTCGTTTCTAAGGGGGACATTGTAAAAGCCACTAATAAAAACACATTGGAGGTGCTTTGAAAAAGTAAACACTGAGTGACCAGTCCATCAATCACACCCACTGCTGGGCCTATCACCAGAGAAAATGAGAATCAAAAAGTCACAGGCTGGCAATCCTGCACGCCAGCAATATTTACCATAGGCAACACTTGGAAGCAATGAAAATGTCCATCAACAGAGGAATGCAACAAGAAGTGGTCCATGTACAAAATAGAATATTAACTCCAATAATAAATATAAATTAAATTTAAAAATCCAACAAAAATAAGGAGACGTCAGCTTTTGTGCGTTTATCTGGGCACATTCTACTCTAATTTACAACCGAGGAACACCACTGGCCATAAAGTCTGTTTCCCTAGTATCAGCGTGGGGAATGTAGAAAGGTAGCAGCCCTGTGGCCGTTACCTGCAAAAGCAGTTTAAAGCCTGTGCTAATGGTCACTTCATATGAACAAGTACTGTAGGGCTGAAAATGAAACCTGCCCTCAAAATGTCTTGAGGGAGGTAATGGCAAAAACATTTCAAAATTTGACACATACTTTAAGAAACCACTTTGAAGAACTAAGCTGTAATTACAGCTTGAAAAATAAAAATGACTTGCCTTAAAGCTCAATTGCAACGGAATATGAGACACATGCAAATTCAACCGTAAAGAGGTGTCAGCTCACACCTGTCAGAATAACGATCAGCAAAAACTACAAATAATAAATGCTGAAGGTGTTGTGGAGAAATGCATACCCTCAACTTTAAGTGGGACGTAACCTGCAAAGAGCCACCAATGATAACAGAATAGAGGTACCTTTAAAAGGTAAACACTGAGCTACCCTATGACCTAGGAGACCTATTCCTGGACCTATAAATGACGAAGACAGAATTGGAAGGACACAGGCAGGCAAATCTGCAATGCATACTATTACAATAGCCAATATATGGAAGTAACCAAAAAGTCCACTGACAAATGGGTGGACAAAGAAGAACTGCTACATGTAAAGATGGAATATGAGCTAGTGAAAAAATGAAACAATGCCATTTGCAGCACCATAGATGAGTCTAGAGGTAATCACACAACTTGTAGTAAGTGAGAAAGTGAAAGATACATATCCTATCATATCAGATATAGGTGTTACCTAAAAATTGATACAAACGAAGATATTTCCACAGAGAAAGGCAATCACAGTTTCATTAAAGAAACTTATGGTTCACCACATGGAAAGGTGTGAGGATTGGATACATTACCATATTGAGGTTAACAGAGACATACAAACACATGTGAAATATATAATCACCAAAGACCTACAGAATACCAAGAGAAGACTACTCTACATTGTGTCATAACCTACATGGGAAAAGGATCCGAAGAAGAATAGATATATGTATATGTGTGAAAGAACCACATCTTGCACACCTAGAACAAACAAAACATTGTAATCAAGTTTGCTGTGACAAAAAATAAAAATTAACTTAAAAATACGAACAAGAAGTAATGAGACATAAACTTAAAGGGCTTTTTCCTCGCACATTCCATTCTAATTTGCAACCTAGACCACCACTTCCAATAAGGCTCTGTTGCCATAGTAACCAGATTTGGTAAAGGAGAAATGCTGCCGCCTTGTGGCCGTTTCCCGCAAGAGCCACTTTAAACCCACAGCTAATGGTCACTTAAAATTCACAAGGACTCAGGGCTGTAAAGGACACCTGCCGTCAAAAATTGTGCTGAGGTAGGGAACGGACAAAAAAATTTAATACAGGCAAATTTTTTAATTAAATACTATGAAGAGGTAAGTATTACTCACTGTCTTTAAAAAAAAGGAAAATGGATTAAGGCTCAACCTCAGGAATTATTAGACTCATGCAATCTTATCAACAAAAGGGTTTCCAATCACACCAGTCGACTGACCATCAGCAAAAAGTCTACAAACCATAAATGCTGATGCGGTTGTAGAGAATTGTGTATCCTCTAGCTGCTGGTGAGATGCAAAGTGGTTAACAGCTAGTAATGAGAACAGAAAAGAGCTGCGTTTAAAAGTAAAAATTTAGGTACCATTCAATCCAGCAGGTGCACCATTGGACCTCTCACCTGAGAAGACAAGTATCGAGAAGACACAGGTTGTAAAAGCTGCAGTGCAGCATTATTCACAATAGCTAAGGCAGTGAAGTGATAAAAATGTCCATCAACAAGTGAATGGATATAGAATAAGTGGTCCAGGTACACAATGGAATATTAGCCATGGAAAACAATGAAACCCTGCTCTTTGAGGCACCACAAATGAGCCTGGAGATAATCACAAATCATGAGGTAAGTCGGAAAGCAAAAGACTTATAGCCTATGATATCACTTATAGGCGTTATCTAATAACTGACACAAATGAACACAATTCACAGAGAAATACACTCACAAACTTAGAAAACCAACTTTGCTCATCTAAAGGGAAAGGTGGGGGGAATGGATAAATTAAGATTCGTGTTACTATATGATATGGATATGATCCAAATACATATTATATACATATTACAAAAAGACCGACCATATAACAAGGGAGGTCTACAGAACACTCCGTAATAATTTACATTGGAAGAGGATCTCTACATAAATAGACATAAATAATGTGTAAATGAACCAGAGTGTGTACACCTTGGACAAACAACATTCTAACCAGTACCCTGATTTAAAAAATTAAAACAACGAAAAAGAATTAATCAGACATAAACTTATGGGGCGTTTTCCAGCCCATTCCATTGAAATTTACAACCTAGGAAAACGACTTCCAGAACGGCTCTGCGGCCCTAGTAACCAGATTTGGTAATGGAGAAATGCTGCTGCCTTGTGGCCGTTTCGAACAACAGCAGCTTAAACCTAGTGCTAATGGTCCCTAAATATTCACACTCATTGCAGGCCTGTAAATGACACCTACATTTCAAAACAATCCTGGGGTTGAAAATTGACCAAAAAATTCAAAAGAGGGCAACGTTCCAGGAAGACACTTTCAAGACGGATATTGTACTCACACTTTTTTTTTCTTTTTTCTTTTAACAGAAAAGAAAAATGCGTGGAAAAATGATGAATTTTAGAATATTTAACGACATGCATACCCATATTACAAGTACCTATCTGCTCACAGCAGTCAGAATGGCCATTAGCAAAAATGCTGCAAAAAATAAATGCTGAAGGGAATGTGGAGAAATGCGTACCCTCGGTTGTAAGGGGGGGCATGTAAAGAGTCACTAATGAAAACACAATGTAGGTGCTTTGAAAAGGGAAACATTGAGCTACCAGTCAATCAATCAAAACCACTGCTGGACCTATCACCTGAGAAAATGAGAATCAAAAAGTCACAGGCTGGCAATCCTGCACTCCAACAATATTTACCATAGCCAACACTTGGAAGCAATGAAAATGTCCATCAACCGAGGAATGCACAAAGAAGAAGTGGTCCACGTACACAGTGGAAAATTACTCCAATAAAAAATAAAAATTAAATTTAAAAATCCAACAAAACTAAGGAGACATCAGCTTGTGTGGGTTTGTCCGGGCACACTCCACTCTAATTTATAAACGAGAAACATCACAGGCCGCAAGGGCTTTTCCCTAGTTACCAGGGTGGGGAACATAGAAAGGCTGCTGCCCTCTGGCAGTTACCTGCAAAAGCAGTTTTAAAGCCTGTGCTAATGGTCATTTCATAGGAATAAGTACTGCAGAAGTGTAAATGAAACCTGCCCTCACAATGTCTTCAGGGAGGTAATGGCCAAAACATTTCAAAATGTGACACATACTTTAAGAGAACACTTTGAAGAACTAAGGGGAAATCACAGCTTGAAAAATAAAAAGGACATGCCTTAAAGCTCAATTTCAACGGATTATGAGGCACGTGCTAATTCAACCACAAAGAGGTATCAGCTCACACTTGTCAGAATAACCATCAGCAAGAAAACTACAAACAATAAATGCTGAAGGTGTTGTGGAGAAATGCATACCCTCAACTTCAAGTGGGACATAATTTGGAAAGGGCCACGAATGAGAACAGAATGGAGGTGCCTTAAAAAGGTAAACATTGAGCTACCATATGATCCAGCGGGCCCACTCCTCCACCTATAATCTAAGAAGAGAGAATTGGAAAGACACAGGCAGGCAAATCTGCATGGCACAGTATTACAATAACCAAGATATGGAAGTAACCAAAAAGTCCACCAACAGATGGGTGGACAAAGAAGAACTCCTCCATGTACAGATGGAATATTCGCTAGTGAAAAAAATGAAACAATGCCATTTGCAGCACCATAGATGAGTCTAGACGTAATCACGCCACCTGTAGTAAGTGAGAAAGCAAAAGACACATATCCTAACATATCACTTTTAGGAGTTACTTAAAAATTGATACCAATGAAGATATTTCCACAGAGAAAGGCAATCACAGATTCACTAAAAACTTATGGTTCACCAAATAGAAAGGGATGAGGATTGGATACATTACCAAATTGGGGTTAACAGAGATATACAAACCATGTGAAATATATAATCACCAAAGACGTATGGAAGACCAGGAGAAGACTACTCAACATTGTGTCATAACCTACATGGGAATAAGATGCGAGGAATAATAGATACACGTATATGTGTGAAAGAACCACATTTGCACACCTAGAACAAACAAACCACTGTAATCAAATTTGCTTGGATAAAAAATAAAAAGTAAATTATAAATATGAAAAAAAAGTAATGAGACATGAACATAAAGGGTTTTTTCCTGGCACATTCCTTTCTAATTTACAACCTAGAACACCACTTCCATTAAGGCTCTGTTTCCCTAGTAACCAAATTGGGTAAAGAATAAATGATGCCACCTTGTGGCCATTTCCTGCAGGAGCAGCTTTAAACTCACAGCTAATGGTCACTTAACATTCACAAGGACTCAGGGCTGTAAAGGACACCTGCCCTAAAAAATTGTGCTGAAGGAGGGAATGGACAAAAAAATTCAAAACAGGCAAATGTTTCAAGAAGAGAGTATGAAGAGTTATGTTTTACTCACGCTCTTTTAAAAAAAAAAAAGGTAAATGGATAAAAGCTCGACCTCAGGGAGTGTTAGACCTATGCAATCTAATCTACAAAAAGTTTCAACTTACACCAGTCGACTGACCATCAGCAAAAAGTCTACAAACAATAAATGCTGAAGGGGTTTAGAGACCTCTGTACCCTCTACCTGCTGGTGAGACGTAAAGGGGTAACAGCCAATAATGAGAACAGAAAGGATCTTTGTTTAAAAGTAAAAATGGAAGTACCATTCAATACAGCTGGCGCACCATTGGACCTCTCACTTGAGAAGAGAAGTATCGAGAAGACACAGGCCGCAGAAGCTGCAGTACAGCCTTATTCACAGTAGCCAAGACAGTGAAGCCATCAAAATGTCCAACAAGAGGTGAATGGATAAAGAAGAAGTGGTCCATGTACACAATGGAATAATAGCTATGGAAAACAATGAACCATTGCTCTCTGAGGCACCACAATTGAGTCTGCAGATAATCACGAAACGTGAGGTAAGTCGGAAAGCAAAAGACCTATATTCTATGATATCACTTTTAGGCGTTATCTAATAACTGACCAAAATGAACATATTTCCACAGAGAAAGACACTCACGGACTTAGAAAACAAACTATGCTCATCTAAAAGGAAAGGTGGGGGGAATGGATAAATTAAGATTAGTGTTACTATATGTATGCAAACACATATTATATACATATCTCAAAAAGACCGACCATATAGCAAGGGAGGTGTTCGGAACCCTCAGTAACATTTTACATGGGAAGAGGATCTGTACTTGTATAGACAAATATAATGTACAAATGAACCAGATTGTGTACACCTCGGACAAACAATATTCTAAGCTTTACCCCAATTAAAAAATATTTTAAAACCAAGAAGAAATAATGAGACATAAACTTATGGGGGTTTCTCCATGCACAATTCAATGTAATTTACAAACTAGGTACACGACTTCCAGAAAGGCTCTGCTGCCCTAGTACCCAGATATGGGAATGGAGATATGCTGCCTGCCTGAGGCCACTTCCCACAACAGCAGCTTTAAACACATTGCTAAAGGTCACTAAATATTCACCAAACTTGCAGTTCGGTAAAAGACACCTGCTTTCTAAAAAACTTCTGGGGTGGAAAATCGACCAAAAATTTCAAAAGAGGGCAGCCTTCCAAGAACACAATTTCAAGAGTTATATTGTACTCCCAATTGTTTCCTTTTATTTAACAGAAAAGAAAAGGGTGGAGAAAAATGATGAGTTTTACGAATTTTCAAAGACATGCAAACCCAAATTACAAAAACCTATCAGCTCACAGCAGCCAGAAGGGCCATTAGCATAAATGCTGCAAACAATAAATGCTGAAGCGATTGTGGAGAAATGCGTACCCTGGATTCTAAGGGGGATGTGGTAAGAGACACTAATGAAAACACAAAGAAGGTGCTTTGAAAAGGGAAACACGGTGCTACCAGTCCATGAATCACACCCACTGCTGGGCCTATCACCTGAGAAAATGAGAATCAAAAAGTCACAGGCTGGCAATCCTGCACTCCAACAATATTTACCATAGCCAACACTTGGAAACAATGAAAATGTCCATCAACCATGGAATGCACAAAGTAGAAGTGGTCCATGTACACAGTGGAAAATTACTCCAATAAAAAATAAAAATTAAATTTAAAAAACCAACAAAAGTAAGGAGACATCAGCTTGTGTGGGTTTGTCCGGGCACACTCCACTCTAATTTATAACCGAGAAACACCACAGGCCGCAAGGGCTTTTCCATAGGTACCAGGGTTGGGAACATAGGAAGGCTGCCACCCTCTGGCAGTTACCTGCAAAAGCAGCTTTAAAGCCTGTGCTAATGGTCATTTCCTAGGAACAAGTACTGCAGGACTGTAAATGAAACCTGCCTTCAAAATGTCTTGAGGGAGGTAATGGCCAAAACATGTCAAAATGTGACACATACTTTAAGAGAACACTTTGAAGAACTAAGGGGTAATCACAGCTTGAAAAGTAAAAAGGACATGCCTTAAAGCTCAATTTCAACAGATTATCAGGCACATGCGAATTCAACCACAAAGAGGTAGCAGCTCACACTTGTCAAAATAACCGACAGCAAGAAAACTACAAACAGTAAATGCTGAAGGTGTTGTGGAGGAATGCATACCCTGAACTTTAAGTGGGATGTAACTTGGAAAGTGCCACTAAAGAGAACAGAATGGAGGTGCCTTAAAAATGTGAACATTGAGGTACCATATGACCCAGCAATCTCACTACTGGGTATACACCCAGAGAAAACCATAAATCAAAAATACACATGCACCCGAATGTTTACTACAGCACTATTTACAATAGCCTGGTCATGGAAGCATCCTAAATGCCCATCAACAGACGAATGGATAAAGAAGTTGTGGTACATATATAGAATGGAATATTACTCAGCCACAAAAAGGAACCAAACTGAGTCATTTGTTGTGACGTGGATGTATCTAGAGACTGTCATACAGAGTGAAGTAAGTCAGAAAGAGAAAAACAAATATTGTATATTAACGCAGGTATGTGGAACCTAGAATATTGGTACAGATGAGCCAGTTTGCAGGGCGGAAGTTGAGACACAGATGTAGAGCGGAGACACATGGACACCACGGGGGGGAAAATGTGGTGGGGGTGGGGATGGTGTTGTGCTGAATTGGGCCATTGGGATTGACATGTATACACTGATGTGTATAAAATTGATGACTGATAAGAACCTGCCGTATACAAAAACAAACAAAACAACTAATACTAAACTTTCATTCGGTTTTTTGTATGGAAATATGTTAATACAAATGTTTCAGACATTACATGAAATTTCTAAAAATCTTATATGTTCTGGTATAATGTTATAATTCATAATCTTGGTTATTACTTTAAAATGTATATCTCAGAAATAACTAATTTTCTTGTCAACTGCATTATTATAAACTTTCATCAAATCTTTAACCGTGGTCATTTTTAAGTCTTTTGTCATTTACAGACAGTTCTGGGTGTACTCTGATGCTTTTGCAAATATGTTCCTATAAAAGGGTTTCATCCTCATGAAATTCATGGAAAAGACTCTGACAAGTACAGGTTTCTGGTAACTACTGTACTGCTGAACTGAATGAATAAGCATTTTCAGAACTCTAATGATAAAACTAATGAACTCATAAAAGTGCTAACAAAAGATCAAGATGAAAAAAAATTAATTACATGGGAATGAGTGAACTGATGACGATAAGTATAATTTTTGTTACTTTCTGTTTGAATTAAAAAAAAATCCCACAAGGACTCAGAGGCAAAGAATATACAAATCAATTTTCACTGCAAAGTAAAGCAGCTGCTACAGTGAAGGATTACTGGACTGAATGTCAATATTTTGACATAGTATGAGTGTGTTTCATGTTTGGTAATTGCAATCATTGTTGCTTTTGTTGTGATCATCCATGTACAATGCTTGATGTCAGTCTATTTATCTCTTATAAAAATAAAATACAGTGTGTATGTTTGGAAATAAAAACGAATAAGAACTAATGAGACATAAACTTATGGGGATTTCTCCTGGCAAACTCCATTCTAATTTACAACCTAAGACAACGACTTCCAGAAAGGCTCTGCTGCCCTAGTACCTAGATTGGGGAATGGCGAAATGTTGCCTCCTTTTGGCCGTTTCCCACAACAGCAGCGTTAAACCCACTGCAAACAGTCACTAAATATTCACCAACTGGCAGTTCTGTAAATGACACCTGCCTTCCAAAAAAATTCTGGGGTCAAAAATCGAACAAAAAATTCAAAAGAGGGCAAACTTCAAAGAAGATAATTTCAAGAGGTATACTGTGCTCACAGATTTTTCTTTTGATAAAAGAAAAAGATGTGGAAAAATGATGAATCTTAGGAATTTTGAAAGCTATGCAAACCCAAATTACAAATACCTATCAGATCACAGCAGTCAGAATGGCCATCAGCAAAAATGGTGCAAACAATAAATGCTGAAGCGATTGTGGAGAAATGCGTACCCTCGTTTCTAAGGGGGACATTGTAAAAGCCACTAATAAAAACACATTGGAGGTGCTTTGAAAAAGTAAACACTGAGTGACCAGTCCATCAATCACACCCACTGCTGGGCCTATCACCAGAGAAAATGAGAATCAAAAAGTCACAGGCTGGCAATCCTGCACGCCAGCAATATTTACCATAGGCAACACTTGGAAGCAATGAAAATGTCCATCAACAGAGGAATGCAACAAGAAGTGGTCCATGTACAAAATAGAATATTAACTCCAATAATAAATATAAATTAAATTTAAAAATCCAACAAAAATAAGGAGACGTCAGCTTTTGTGCGTTTATCTGGGCACATTCTACTCTAATTTACAACCGAGGAACACCACTGGCCATAAAGTCTGTTTCCCTAGTATCAGCGTGGGGAATGTAGAAAGGTAGCAGCCCTGTGGCCGTTACCTGCAAAAGCAGTTTAAAGCCTGTGCTAATGGTCACTTCATATGAACAAGTACTGTAGGGCTGAAAATGAAACCTGCCCTCAAAATGTCTTGAGGGAGGTAATGGCAAAAACATTTCAAAATTTGACACATACTTTAAGAAACCACTTTGAAGAACTAAGCTGTAATTACAGCTTGAAAAATAAAAATGACTTGCCTTAAAGCTCAATTGCAACGGAATATGAGACACATGCAAATTCAACCGTAAAGAGGTGTCAGCTCACACCTGTCAGAATAACGATCAGCAAAAACTACAAATAATAAATGCTGAAGGTGTTGTGGAGAAATGCATACCCTCAACTTTAAGTGGGACGTAACCTGCAAAGAGCCACCAATGATAACAGAATAGAGGTACCTTTAAAAGGTAAACACTGAGCTACCATATGACCTAGGAGACCTATTCCTGGACCTATAAATGACGAAGACAGAATTGGAAGGACACAGGCAGGCAAATCTGCAATGCATACTATTACAATAGCCAATATATGGAAGTAACCAAAAAGTCCACTGACAAATGGGTGGACAAAGAAGAACTGCTACATGTAAAGATGGAATATGAGCTAGTGAAAAAATGAAACAATGCCATTTGCAGCACCATAGATGAGTCTAGAGGTAATCACACAACTTGTAGTAAGTGAGAAAGTGAAAGATACATATCCTATCATATCAGATATAGGTGTTACCTAAAAATTGATACAAACGAAGATATTTCCACAGAGAAAGGCAATCACAGTTTCATTAAAGAAACTTATGGTTCACCACATGGAAAGGTGTGAGGATTGGATACATTACCATATTGAGGTTAACAGAGACATACAAACACATGTGAAATATATAATCACCAAAGACCTACAGAATACCAAGAGAAGACTACTCTACATTGTGTCATAACCTACATGGGAAAAGGATCCGAAGAAGAATAGATATATGTATATGTGTGAAAGAACCACATCTTGCACACCTAGAACAAACAAAACATTGTAATCAAGTTTGCTGTGACAAAAAATAAAAATTAACTTAAAAATACGAACAAGAAGTAATGAGACATAAACTTAAAGGGCTTTTTCCTCGCACATTCCATTCTAATTTGCAACCTAGACCACCACTTCCAATAAGGCTCTGTTGCCATAGTAACCAGATTTGGTAAAGGAGAAATGCTGCCGCCTTGTGGCCGTTTCCCGCAAGAGCCACTTTAAACCCACAGCTAATGGTCACTTAAAATTCACAAGGACTCAGGGCTGTAAAGGACACCTGCCGTCAAAAATTGTGCTGAGGTAGGGAACGGACAAAAAAATTTAATACAGGCAAATTTTTTAATTAAATACTATGAAGAGGTAAGTATTACTCACTGTCTTTAAAAAAAAGGAAAATGGATTAAGGCTCAACCTCAGGAATTATTAGACTCATGCAATCTTATCAACAAAAGGGTTTCCAATCACACCAGTCGACTGACCATCAGCAAAAAGTCTACAAACCATAAATGCTGATGCGGTTGTAGAGAATTGTGTATCCTCTAGCTGCTGGTGAGATGCAAAGTGGTTAACAGCTAGTAATGAGAACAGAAAAGAGCTGCGTTTAAAAGTAAAAATTTAGGTACCATTCAATCCAGCAGGTGCACCATTGGACCTCTCACCTGAGAAGACAAGTATCGAGAAGACACAGGTTGTAAAAGCTGCAGTGCAGCATTATTCACAATAGCTAAGGCAGTGAAGTGATAAAAATGTCCATCAACAAGTGAATGGATATAGAATAAGTGGTCCAGGTACACAATGGAATATTAGCCATGGAAAACAATGAAACCCTGCTCTTTGAGGCACCACAAATGAGCCTGGAGATAATCACAAATCATGAGGTAAGTCGGAAAGCAAAAGACTTATAGCCTATGATATCACTTATAGGCGTTATCTAATAACTGACACAAATGAACACAATTCACAGAGAAATACACTCACAAACTTAGAAAACCAACTTTGCTCATCTAAAGGGAAAGGTGGGGGGAATGGATAAATTAAGATTCGTGTTACTATATGATATGGATATGATCCAAATACATATTATATACATATTACAAAAAGACCGACCATATAACAAGGGAGGTCTACAGAACACTCCGTAATAATTTACATTGGAAGAGGATCTCTACATAAATAGACATAAATAATGTGTAAATGAACCAGAGTGTGTACACCTTGGACAAACAACATTCTAACCAGTACCCTGATTTAAAAAATTAAAACAACGAAAAAGAATTAATCAGACATAAACTTATGGGGCGTTTTCCAGCCCATTCCATTGAAATTTACAACCTAGGAAAACGACTTCCAGAACGGCTCTGCGGCCCTAGTAACCAGATTTGGTAATGGAGAAATGCTGCTGCCTTGTGGCCGTTTCGAACAACAGCAGCTTAAACCTAGTGCTAATGGTCCCTAAATATTCACACTCATTGCAGGCCTGTAAATGACACCTACATTTCAAAACAATCCTGGGGTTGAAAATTGACCAAAAAATTCAAAAGAGGGCAACGTTCCAGGAAGACACTTTCAAGACGGATATTGTACTCACACTTTTTTTTTCTTTTTTCTTTTAACAGAAAAGAAAAACGCGTGGAAAAATGATGAATTTTAGAATATTTAACGACATGCATACCCATATTACAAGTACCTATCTGCTCACAGCAGTCAGAATGGCCATTAGCAAAAATGCTGCAAAAAATAAATGCTGAAGGGAATGTGGAGAAATGCGTACCCTCGGTTGTAAGGGGGGGCATGTAAAGAGTCACTAATGAAAACACAATGTAGGTGCTTTGAAAAGGGAAACATTGAGCTACCAGTCAATCAATCAAAACCACTGCTGGACCTATCACCTGAGAAAATGAGAATCAAAAAGTCACAGGCTGGCAATCCTGCACTCCAACAATATTTACCATAGCCAACACTTGGAAGCAATGAAAATGTCCATCAACCGAGGAATGCACAAAGAAGAAGTGGTCCACGTACACAGTGGAAAATTACTCCAATAAAAAATAAAAATTAAATTTAAAAATCCAACAAAACTAAGGAGACATCAGCTTGTGTGGGTTTGTCCGGGCACACTCCACTCTAATTTATAAACGAGAAACATCACAGGCCGCAAGGGCTTTTCCCTAGTTACCAGGGTGGGGAACATAGAAAGGCTGCTGCCCTCTGGCAGTTACCTGCAAAAGCAGTTTTAAAGCCTGTGCTAATGGTCATTTCATAGGAATAAGTACTGCAGAAGTGTAAATGAAACCTGCCCTCACAATGTCTTCAGGGAGGTAATGGCCAAAACATTTCAAAATGTGACACATACTTTAAGAGAACACTTTGAAGAACTAAGGGGAAATCACAGCTTGAAAAATAAAAAGGACATGCCTTAAAGCTCAATTTCAACGGATTATGAGGCACGTGCTAATTCAACCACAAAGAGGTATCAGCTCACACTTGTCAGAATAACCATCAGCAAGAAAACTACAAACAATAAATGCTGAAGGTGTTGTGGAGAAATGCATACCCTCAACTTCAAGTGGGACATAATTTGGAAAGGGCCACGAATGAGAACAGAATGGAGGTGCCTTAAAAAGGTAAACATTGAGCTACCATATGATCCAGCGGGCCCACTCCTCCACCTATAATCTAAGAAGAGAGAATTGGAAAGACACAGGCAGGCAAATCTGCATGGCACAGTATTACAATAACCAAGATATGGAAGTAACCAAAAAGTCCACCAACAGATGGGTGGACAAAGAAGAACTCCTCCATGTACAGATGGAATATTCGCTAGTGAAAAAAATGAAACAATGCCATTTGCAGCACCATAGATGAGTCTAGACGTAATCACGCCACCTGTAGTAAGTGAGAAAGCAAAAGACACATATCCTAACATATCACTTTTAGGAGTTACTTAAAAATTGATACCAATGAAGATATTTCCACAGAGAAAGGCAATCACAGATTCACTAAAAACTTATGGTTCACCAAATAGAAAGGGATGAGGATTGGATACATTACCAAATTGGGGTTAACAGAGATATACAAACCATGTGAAATATATAATCACCAAAGACGTATGGAAGACCAGGAGAAGACTACTCAACATTGTGTCATAACCTACATGGGAATAAGATGCGAGGAATAATAGATACACGTATATGTGTGAAAGAACCACATTTGCACACCTAGAACAAACAAACCACTGTAATCAAATTTGCTTGGATAAAAAATAAAAAGTAAATTATAAATATGAAAAAAAAGTAATGAGACATGAACATAAAGGGTTTTTTCCTGGCACATTCCTTTCTAATTTACAACCTAGAACACCACTTCCATTAAGGCTCTGTTTCCCTAGTAACCAAATTGGGTAAAGAATAAATGATGCCACCTTGTGGCCATTTCCTGCAGGAGCAGCTTTAAACTCACAGCTAATGGTCACTTAACATTCACAAGGACTCAGGGCTGTAAAGGACACCTGCCCTAAAAAATTGTGCTGAAGGAGGGAATGGACAAAAAAATTCAAAACAGGCAAATGTTTCAAGAAGAGAGTATGAAGAGTTATGTTTTACTCACGCTCTTTTAAAAAAAAAAAAGGTAAATGGATAAAAGCTCGACCTCAGGGAGTGTTAGACCTATGCAATCTAATCTACAAAAAGTTTCAACTTACACCAGTCGACTGACCATCAGCAAAAAGTCTACAAACAATAAATGCTGAAGGGGTTTAGAGACCTCTGTACCCTCTACCTGCTGGTGAGACGTAAAGGGGTAACAGCCAATAATGAGAACAGAAAGGATCTTTGTTTAAAAGTAAAAATGGAAGTACCATTCAATACAGCTGGCGCACCATTGGACCTCTCACTTGAGAAGAGAAGTATCGAGAAGACACAGGCCGCAGAAGCTGCAGTACAGCCTTATTCACAGTAGCCAAGACAGTGAAGCCATCAAAATGTCCAACAAGAGGTGAATGGATAAAGAAGAAGTGGTCCATGTACACAATGGAATAATAGCTATGGAAAACAATGAACCATTGCTCTCTGAGGCACCACAATTGAGTCTGCAGATAATCACGAAACGTGAGGTAAGTCGGAAAGCAAAAGACCTATATTCTATGATATCACTTTTAGGCGTTATCTAATAACTGACCAAAATGAACATATTTCCACAGAGAAAGACACTCACGGACTTAGAAAACAAACTATGCTCATCTAAAAGGAAAGGTGGGGGGAATGGATAAATTAAGATTAGTGTTACTATATGTATGCAAACACATATTATATACATATCTCAAAAAGACCGACCATATAGCAAGGGAGGTGTTCGGAACCCTCAGTAACATTTTACATGGGAAGAGGATCTGTACTTGTATAGACAAATATAATGTACAAATGAACCAGATTGTGTACACCTCGGACAAACAATATTCTAAGCTTTACCCCAATTAAAAAAAATTTTAAAACCAAGAAGAAATAATGAGACATAAACTTATGGGGGTTTCTCCATGCACAATTCAATGTAATTTACAAACTAGGTACACGACTTCCAGAAAGGCTCTGCTGCCCTAGTACCCAGATATGGGAATGGAGATATGCTGCCTGCCTGAGGCCACTTCCCACAACAGCAGCTTTAAACACATTGCTAAAGGTCACTAAATATTCACCAAACTTGCAGTTCGGTAAAAGACACCTGCTTTCTAAAAAAATTCTGGGGTGGAAAATCGACCAAAAATTTCAAAAGAGGGCAGCCTTCCAAGAACACAATTTCAAGAGTTATATTGTACTCCCAATTGTTTCCTTTTATTTAACAGAAAAGAAAAGGGTGGAGAAAAATGATGAGTTTTACGAATTTTCAAAGACATGCAAACCCAAATTACAAAAACCTATCAGCTCACAGCAGCCAGAAGGGCCATTAGCATAAATGCTGCAAACAATAAATGCTGAAGCGATTGTGGAGAAATGCGTACCCTGGATTCTAAGGGGGATGTGGTAAGAGACACTAATGAAAACACAAAGAAGGTGCTTTGAAAAGGGAAACACGGTGCTACCAGTCCATGAATCACACCCACTGCTGGGCCTATCACCTGAGAAAATGAGAATCAAAAAGTCACAGGCTGGCAATCCTGCACTCCAACAACATTTACCATAGCCAACACTTGGAAACAATGAAAATGTCCATCAACCATGGAATGCACAAAGTAGAAGTGGTCCATGTACACAGTGGAAAATTACTCCAATAAAAAATAAAAATTAAATTTAAAAAACCAACAAAAGTAAGGAGACATCAGCTTGTGTGGGTTTGTCCGGGCACACTCCACTCTAATTTATAACCGAGAAACACCACAGGCCGCAAGGGCTTTTCCATAGGTACCAGGGTTGGGAACATAGGAAGGCTGCCACCCTCTGGCAGTTACCTGCAAAAGCAGCTTTAAAGCCTGTGCTAATGGTCATTTCCTAGGAACAAGTACTGCAGGACTGTAAATGAAACCTGCCTTCAAAATGTCTTGAGGGAGGTAATGGCCAAAACATGTCAAAATGTGACACATACTTTAAGAGAACACTTTGAAGAACTAAGGGGTAATCACAGCTTGAAAAGTAAAAAGGACATGCCTTAAAGCTCAATTTCAACAGATTATCAGGCACATGCGAATTCAACCACAAAGAGGTAGCAGCTCACACTTGTCAAAATAACCGACAGCAAGAAAACTACAAACAGTAAATGCTGAAGGTGTTGTGGAGGAATGCATACCCTGAACTTTAAGTGGGATGTAACTTGGAAAGTGCCACTAAAGAGAACAGAATGGAGGTGCCTTAAAAATGTGAACATTGAGGTACCATATGACCCAGCAATCTCACTACTGGGTATACACCCAGAGAAAACCATAAATCAAAAATACACATGCACCCGAATGTTTACTACAGCACTATTTACAATAGCCTGGTCATGGAAGCATCCTAAATGCCCATCAACAGACGAATGGATAAAGAAGTTGTGGTACATATATAGAATGGAATATTACTCAGCCACAAAAAGGAACCAAACTGAGTCATTTGTTGTGACGTGGATGTATCTAGAGACTGTCATACAGAGTGAAGTAAGTCAGAAAGAGAAAAACAAATATTGTATATTAACGCAGGTATGTGGAACCTAGAATATTGGTACAGATGAGCCAGTTTGCAGGGCGGAAGTTGAGACACAGATGTAGAGCGGAGACACATGGACACCACGGGGGGGAAAATGTGGTGGGGGTGGGGATGGTGTTGTGCTGAATTGGGCCATTGGGATTGACATGTATACACTGATGTGTATAAAATTGATGACTGATAAGAACCTGCCGTATACAAAAACAAACAAAACAACTAATACTAAACTTTCATTCGGTTTTTTGTATGGAAATATGTTAATACAAATGTTTCAGACATTACATGAAATTTCTAAAAATCTTATATGTTCTGGTATAATGTTATAATTCATAATCTTGGTTATTACTTTAAAATGTATATCTCAGAAATAACTAATTTTCTTGTCAACTGCATTATTATAAACTTTCATCAAATCTTTAACCGTGGTCATTTTTAAGTCTTTTGTCATTTACAGACAGTTCTGGGTGTACTCTGATGCTTTTGCAAATATGTTCCTATAAAAGGGTTTCATCCTCATGAAATTCATGGAAAAGACTCTGACAAGTACAGGTTTCTGGTAACTACTGTACTGCTGAACTGAATGAATAAGCATTTTCAGAACTCTAATGATAAAACTAATGAACTCATAAAAGTGCTAACAAAAGATCAAGATGAAAAAAAATTAATTACATGGGAATGAGTGAACTGATGACGATAAGTATAATTTTTGTTACTTTCTGTTTGAATTAAAAAAAAATCCCACAAGGACTCAGAGGCAAAGAATATACAAATCAATTTTCACTGCAAAGTAAAGCAGCTGCTACAGTGAAGGATTACTGGACTGAATGTCAATATTTTGACATAGTATGAGTGTGTTTCATGTTTGGTAATTGCAATCATTGTTGCTTTTGTTGTGATCATCCATGTACAATGCTTGATGTCAGTCTATTTATCTCTTATAAAAATAAAATACAGTGTGTGTGTTTGGAAATAAAAACGAATAAGAACTAATGAGACATAAACTTATGGGGATTTCTCCTGGCAAACTCCATTCTAATTTACAACCTAAGACAACGACTTCCAGAAAGGCTCTGCTGCCCTAGTACCTAGATTGGGGAATGGCGAAATGTTGCCTCCTTTTGGCCGTTTCCCACAACAGCAGCGTTAAACCCACTGCAAACAGTCACTAAATATTCACCAACTGGCAGTTCTGTAAATGACACCTGCCTTCCAAAAAAATTCTGGGGTCAAAAATCGAACAAAAAATTCAAAAGAGGGCAAACTTCAAAGAAGATAATTTCAAGAGGTATATTGTGCTCACAGATTTTTCTTTTGATAAAAGAAAAAGATGTGGAAAAATGATGAATCTTAGGAATTTTGAAAGCTATGCAAACCCAAATTACAAATACCTATCAGATCACAGCAGTCAGAATGGCCATCAGCAAAAATGGTGCAAACAATAAATGCTGAAGCGATTGTGGAGAAATGCGTACCCTCGTTTCTAAGGGGGACATTGTAAAAGCCACTAATAAAAACACATTGGAGGTGCTTTGAAAAAGTAAACACTGAGTGACCAGTCCATCAATCACACCCACTGCTGGGCCTATCACCAGAGAAAATGAGAATCAAAAAGTCACAGGCTGGCAATCCTGCACGCCAGCAATATTTACCATAGGCAACACTTGGAAGCAATGAAAATGTCCATCAACAGAGGAATGCAACAAGAAGTGGTCCATGTACAAAATAGAATATTAACTCCAATAATAAATATAAATTAAATTTAAAAATCCAACAAAAATAAGGAGACGTCAGCTTTTGTGCGTTTATCTGGGCACATTCTACTCTAATTTACAACCGAGGAACACCACTGGCCATAAAGTCTGTTTCCCTAGTATCAGCGTGGGGAATGTAGAAAGGTAGCAGCCCTGTGGCCGTTACCTGCAAAAGCAGTTTAAAGCCTGTGCTAATGGTCACTTCATATGAACAAGTACTGTAGGGCTGAAAATGAAACCTGCCCTCAAAATGTCTTGAGGGAGGTAATGGCAAAAACATTTCAAAATTTGACACATACTTTAAGAAACCACTTTGAAGAACTAAGCTGTAATTACAGCTTGAAAAATAAAAATGACTTGCCTTAAAGCTCAATTGCAACGGAATATGAGACACATGCAAATTCAACCGTAAAGAGGTGTCAGCTCACACCTGTCAGAATAACGATCAGCAAAAACTACAAATAATAAATGCTGAAGGTGTTGTGGAGAAATGCATACCCTCAACTTTAAGTGGGACGTAACCTGCAAAGAGCCACCAATGATAACAGAATAGAGGTACCTTTAAAAGGTAAACACTGAGCTACCATATGACCTAGGAGACCTATTCCTGGACCTATAAATGACGAAGACAGAATTGGAAGGACACAGGCAGGCAAATCTGCAATGCATACTATTACAATAGCCAATATATGGAAGTAACCAAAAAGTCCACTGACAAATGGGTGGACAAAGAAGAACTGCTACATGTAAAGATGGAATATGAGCTAGTGAAAAAATGAAACAATGCCATTTGCAGCACCATAGATGAGTCTAGAGGTAATCACACAACTTGTAGTAAGTGAGAAAGTGAAAGATACATATCCTATCATATCAGATATAGGTGTTACCTAAAAATTGATACAAACGAAGATATTTCCACAGAGAAAGGCAATCACAGTTTCATTAAAGAAACTTATGGTTCACCACATGGAAAGGTGTGAGGATTGGATACATTACCATATTGAGGTTAACAGAGACATACAAACACATGTGAAATATATAATCACCAAAGACCTACAGAATACCAAGAGAAGACTACTCTACATTGTGTCATAACCTACATGGGAAAAGGATCCGAAGAAGAATAGATATATGTATATGTGTGAAAGAACCACATCTTGCACACCTAGAACAAACAAAACATTGTAATCAAGTTTGCTGTGACAAAAAATAAAAATTAACTTAAAAATACGAACAAGAAGTAATGAGACATAAACTTAAAGGGCTTTTTCCTCGCACATTCCATTCTAATTTGCAACCTAGACCACCACTTCCAATAAGGCTCTGTTGCCATAGTAACCAGATTTGGTAAAGGAGAAATGCTGCCGCCTTGTGGCCGTTTCCCGCAAGAGCCACTTTAAACCCACAGCTAATGGTCACTTAAAATTCACAAGGACTCAGGGCTGTAAAGGACACCTGCCGTCAAAAATTGTGCTGAGGTAGGGAACGGACAAAAAAATTTAATACAGGCAAATTTTTTAATTAAATACTATGAAGAGGTAAGTATTACTCACTGTCTTTAAAAAAAAGGAAAATGGATTAAGGCTCAACCTCAGGAATTATTAGACTCATGCAATCTTATCAACAAAAGGGTTTCCAATCACACCAGTCGACTGACCATCAGCAAAAAGTCTACAAACCATAAATGCTGATGCGGTTGTAGAGAATTGTGTATCCTCTAGCTGCTGGTGAGATGCAAAGTGGTTAACAGCTAGTAATGAGAACAGAAAAGAGCTGCGTTTAAAAGTAAAAATTTAGGTACCATTCAATCCAGCAGGTGCACCATTGGACCTCTCACCTGAGAAGACAAGTATCGAGAAGACACAGGTTGTAAAAGCTGCAGTGCAGCATTATTCACAATAGCTAAGGCAGTGAAGTGATAAAAATGTCCATCAACAAGTGAATGGATATAGAATAAGTGGTCCAGGTACACAATGGAATATTAGCCATGGAAAACAATGAAACCCTGCTCTTTGAGGCACCACAAATGAGCCTGGAGATAATCACAAATCATGAGGTAAGTCGGAAAGCAAAAGACTTATAGCCTATGATATCACTTATAGGCGTTATCTAATAACTGACACAAATGAACACAATTCACAGAGAAATACACTCACAAACTTAGAAAACCAACTTTGCTCATCTAAAGGGAAAGGTGGGGGGAATGGATAAATTAAGATTCGTGTTACTATATGATATGGATATGATCCAAATACATATTATATACATATTACAAAAAGACCGACCATATAACAAGGGAGGTCTACAGAACACTCCGTAATAATTTACATTGGAAGAGGATCTCTACATAAATAGATATAAATAATGTGTAAATGAACCAGAGTGTGTACACCTTGGACAAACAACATTCTAACCAGTACCCTGATTTAAAAAATTAAAACAACGAAAAAGAATTAATCAGACATAAACTTATGGGGCGTTTTCCAGCCCATTCCATTGAAATTTACAACCTAGGAAAACGACTTCCAGAACGGCTCTGCGGCCCTAGTAACCAGATTTGGTAATGGAGAAATGCTGCTGCCTTGTGGCCGTTTCGAACAACAGCAGCTTAAACCTAGTGCTAATGGTCCCTAAATATTCACACTCATTGCAGGCCTGTAAATGACACCTACATTTCAAAACAATCCTGGGGTTGAAAATTGACCAAAAAATTCAAAAGAGGGCAACGTTCCAGGAAGACACTTTCAAGACGGATATTGTACTCACACTTTTTTTTTCTTTTTTCTTTTAACAGAAAAGAAAAACGCGTGGAAAAATGATGAATTTTAGAATATTTAACGACATGCATACCCATATTACAAGTACCTATCTGCTCACAGCAGTCAGAATGGCCATTAGCAAAAATGCTGCAAAAAATAAATGCTGAAGGGAATGTGGAGAAATGCGTACCCTCGGTTGTAAGGGGGGGCATGTAAAGAGTCACTAATGAAAACACAATGTAGGTGCTTTGAAAAGGGAAACATTGAGCTACCAGTCAATCAATCAAAACCACTGCTGGACCTATCACCTGAGAAAATGAGAATCAAAAAGTCACAGGCTGGCAATCCTGCACTCCAACAATATTTACCATAGCCAACACTTGGAAGCAATGAAAATGTCCATCAACCGAGGAATGCACAAAGAAGAAGTGGTCCACGTACACAGTGGAAAATTACTCCAATAAAAAATAAAAATTAAATTTAAAAATCCAACAAAACTAAGGAGACATCAGCTTGTGTGGGTTTGTCCGGGCACACTCCACTCTAATTTATAAACGAGAAACATCACAGGCCGCAAGGGCTTTTCCCTAGTTACCAGGGTGGGGAACATAGAAAGGCTGCTGCCCTCTGGCAGTTACCTGCAAAAGCAGTTTTAAAGCCTGTGCTAATGGTCATTTCATAGGAATAAGTACTGCAGAAGTGTAAATGAAACCTGCCCTCACAATGTCTTCAGGGAGGTAATGGCCAAAACATTTCAAAATGTGACACATACTTTAAGAGAACACTTTGAAGAACTAAGGGGAAATCACAGCTTGAAAAATAAAAAGGACATGCCTTAAAGCTCAATTTCAACGGATTATGAGGCACGTGCTAATTCAACCACAAAGAGGTATCAGCTCACACTTGTCAGAATAACCATCAGCAAGAAAACTACAAACAATAAATGCTGAAGGTGTTGTGGAGAAATGCATACCCTCAACTTCAAGTGGGACATAATTTGGAAAGGGCCACGAATGAGAACAGAATGGAGGTGCCTTAAAAAGGTAAACATTGAGCTACCATATGATCCAGCGGGCCCACTCCTCCACCTATAATCTAAGAAGAGAGAATTGGAAAGACACAGGCAGGCAAATCTGCATGGCACAGTATTACAATAACCAAGATATGGAAGTAACCAAAAAGTCCACCAACAGATGGGTGGACAAAGAAGAACTCCTCCATGTACAGATGGAATATTCGCTAGTGAAAAAAATGAAACAATGCCATTTGCAGCACCATAGATGAGTCTAGACGTAATCACGCCACCTGTAGTAAGTGAGAAAGCAAAAGACACATATCCTAACATATCACTTTTAGGAGTTACTTAAAAATTGATACCAATGAAGATATTTCCACAGAGAAAGGCAATCACAGATTCACTAAAAACTTATGGTTCACCAAATAGAAAGGGATGAGGATTGGATACATTACCAAATTGGGGTTAACAGAGATATACAAACCATGTGAAATATATAATCACCAAAGACGTATGGAAGACCAGGAGAAGACTACTCAACATTGTGTCATAACCTACATGGGAATAAGATGCGAGGAATAATAGATACACGTATATGTGTGAAAGAACCACATTTGCACACCTAGAACAAACAAACCACTGTAATCAAATTTGCTTGGATAAAAAATAAAAAGTAAATTATAAATATGAAAAAAAAGTAATGAGACATGAACATAAAGGGTTTTTTCCTGGCACATTCCTTTCTAATTTACAACCTAGAACACCACTTCCATTAAGGCTCTGTTTCCCTAGTAACCAAATTGGGTAAAGAATAAATGATGCCACCTTGTGGCCATTTCCTGCAGGAGCAGCTTTAAACTCACAGCTAATGGTCACTTAACATTCACAAGGACTCAGGGCTGTAAAGGACACCTGCCCTAAAAAATTGTGCTGAAGGAGGGAATGGACAAAAAAATTCAAAACAGGCAAATGTTTCAAGAAGAGAGTATGAAGAGTTATGTTTTACTCACGCTCTTTTAAAAAAAAAAAAGGTAAATGGATAAAAGCTCGACCTCAGGGAGTGTTAGACCTATGCAATCTAATCTACAAAAAGTTTCAACTTACACCAGTCGACTGACCATCAGCAAAAAGTCTACAAACAATAAATGCTGAAGGGGTTTAGAGACCTCTGTACCCTCTACCTGCTGGTGAGACGTAAAGGGGTAAGAGCCAATAATGAGAACAGAAAGGATCTTTGTTTAAAAGTAAAAATGGAAGTACCATTCAATACAGCTGGCGCACCATTGGACCTCTCACTTGAGAAGAGAAGTATCGAGAAGACACAGGCCGCAGAAGCTGCAGTACAGCCTTATTCACAGTAGCCAAGACAGTGAAGCCATCAAAATGTCCAACAAGAGGTGAATGGATAAAGAAGAAGTGGTCCATGTACACAATGGAATAATAGCTATGGAAAACAATGAACCATTGCTCTCTGAGGCACCACAATTGAGTCTGCAGATAATCACGAAACGTGAGGTAAGTCGGAAAGCAAAAGACCTATATTCTATGATATCACTTTTAGGCGTTATCTAATAACTGACCAAAATGAACATATTTCCACAGAGAAAGACACTCACGGACTTAGAAAACAAACTATGCTCATCTAAAAGGAAAGATGGGGGGAATGGATAAATTAAGATTAGTGTTACTATATGTATGCAAACACATATTATATACATATCTCAAAAAGACCGACCATATAGCAAGGGAGGTGTTCGGAACCCTCAGTAACATTTTACATGGGAAGAGGATCTGTACTTGTATAGACAAATATAATGTACAAATGAACCAGATTGTGTACACCTCGGACAAACAATATTCTAAGCTTTACCCCAATTAAAAAAAATTTTAAAACCAAGAAGAAATAATGAGACATAAACTTATGGGGGTTTCTCCATGCACAATTCAATGTAATTTACAAACTAGGTACACGACTTCCAGAAAGGCTCTGCTGCCCTAGTACCCAGATATGGGAATGGAGATATGCTGCCTGCCTGAGGCCACTTCCCACAACAGCAGCTTTAAACACATTGCTAAAGGTCACTAAATATTCACCAAACTTGCAGTTCGGTAAAAGACACCTGCTTTCTAAAAAAATTCTGGGGTGGAAAATCGACCAAAAATTTCAAAAGAGGGCAGCCTTCCAAGAACACAATTTCAAGAGTTATATTGTACTCCCAATTGTTTACTTTTATTTAACAGAAAAGAAAAGGGTGGAGAAAAATGATGAGTTTTACGAATTTTCAAAGACATGCAAACCCAAATTACAAAAACCTATCAGCTCACAGCAGCCAGAAGGGCCATTAGCATAAATGCTGCAAACAATAAATGCTGAAGCGATTGTGGAGAAATGCGTACCCTGGATTCTAAGGGGGATGTGGTAAGAGACACTAATGAAAACACAAAGAAGGTGCTTTGAAAAGGGAAACACGGTGCTACCAGTCCATGAATCACACCCACTGCTGGGCCTATCACCTGAGAAAATGAGAATCAAAAAGTCACAGGCTGGCAATCCTGCACTCCAACAACATTTACCATAGCCAACACTTGGAAACAATGAAAATGTCCATCAACCATGGAATGCACAAAGTAGAAGTGGTCCATGTACACAGTGGAAAATTACTCCAATAAAAAATAAAAATTAAATTTAAAAAACCAACAAAAGTAAGGAGACATCAGCTTGTGTGGGTTTGTCCGGGCACACTCCACTCTAATTTATAACCGAGAAACACCACAGGCCGCAAGGGCTTTTCCATAGGTACCAGGGTTGGGAACATAGGAAGGCTGCCACCCTCTGGCAGTTACCTGCAAAAGCAGCTTTAAAGCCTGTGCTAATGGTCATTTCCTAGGAACAAGTACTGCAGGACTGTAAATGAAACCTGCCTTCAAAATGTCTTGAGGGAGGTAATGGCCAAAACATGTCAAAATGTGACACATACTTTAAGAGAACACTTTGAAGAACTAAGGGGTAATCACAGCTTGAAAAGTAAAAAGGACATGCCTTAAAGCTCAATTTCAACAGATTATCAGGCACATGCGAATTCAACCACAAAGAGGTAGCAGCTCACACTTGTCAAAATAACCGACAGCAAGAAAACTACAAACAGTAAATGCTGAAGGTGTTGTGGAGGAATGCATACCCTGAACTTTAAGTGGGATGTAACTTGGAAAGTGCCACTAAAGAGAACAGAATGGAGGTGCCTTAAAAATGTGAACATTGAGGTACCATATGACCCAGCAATCTCACTACTGGGTATACACCCAGAGAAAACCATAAATCAAAAATACACATGCACCCGAATGTTTACTACAGCACTATTTACAATAGCCTGGTCATGGAAGCATCCTAAATGCCCATCAACAGACGAATGGATAAAGAAGTTGTGGTACATATATAGAATGGAATATTACTCAGCCACAAAAAGGAACCAAACTGAGTCATTTGTTGTGACGTGGATGTATCTAGAGACTGTCATACAGAGTGAAGTAAGTCAGAAAGAGAAAAACAAATATTGTATATTAACGCAGGTATGTGGAACCTAGAATATTGGTACAGATGAGCCAGTTTGCAGGGCGGAAGTTGAGACACAGATGTAGAGCGGAGACACATGGACACCACGGGGGGGAAAATGTGGTGGGGGTGGGGATGGTGTTGTGCTGAATTGGGCCATTGGGATTGACATGTATACACTGATGTGTATAAAATTGATGACTGATAAGAACCTGCCGTATACAAAAACAAACAAAACAACTAATACTAAACTTTCATTCGGTTTTTTGTATGGAAATATGTTAATACAAATGTTTCAGACATTACATGAAATTTCTAAAAATCTTATATGTTCTGGTATAATGTTATAATTCATAATCTTGGTTATTACTTTAAAATGTATATCTCAGAAATAACTAATTTTCTTGTCAACTGCATTATTATAAACTTTCATCAAATCTTTAACCGTGGTCATTTTTAAGTCTTTTGTCATTTACAGACAGTTCTGGGTGTACTCTGATGCTTTTGCAAATATGTTCCTATAAAAGGGTTTCATCCTCATGAAATTCATGGAAAAGACTCTGACAAGTACAGGTTTCTGGTAACTACTGTACTGCTGAACTGAATGAATAAGCATTTTCAGAACTCTAATGATAAAACTAATGAACTCATAAAAGTGCTAACAAAAGATCAAGATGAAAAAAAATTAATTACATGGGAATGAGTGAACTGATGACGATAAGTATAATTTTTGTTACTTTCTGTTTGAATTAAAAAAAAATCCCACAAGGACTCAGAGGCAAAGAATATACAAATCAATTTTCACTGCAAAGTAAAGCAGCTGCTACAGTGAAGGATTACTGGACTGAATGTCAATATTTTGACATAGTATGAGTGTGTTTCATGTTTGGTAATTGCAATCATTGTTGCTTTTGTTGTGATCATCCATGTACAATGCTTGATGTCAGTCTATTTATCTCTTATAAAAATAAAATACAGTGTGTGTGTTTGGAAATAAAAACGAATAAGAACTAATGAGACATAAACTTATGGGGATTTCTCCTGGCAAACTCCATTCTAATTTACAACCTAAGACAACGACTTCCAGAAAGGCTCTGCTGCCCTAGTACCTAGATTGGGGAATGGCGAAATGTTGCCTCCTTTTGGCCGTTTCCCACAACAGCAGCGTTAAACCCACTGCAAACAGTCACTAAATATTCACCAACTGGCAGTTCTGTAAATGACACCTGCCTTCCAAAAAAATTCTGGGGTCAAAAATCGAACAAAAAATTCAAAAGAGGGCAAACTTCAAAGAAGATAATTTCAAGAGGTATACTGTGCTCACAGATTTTTCTTTTGATAAAAGAAAAAGATGTGGAAAAATGATGAATCTTAGGAATTTTGAAAGCTATGCAAACCCAAATTACAAATACCTATCAGATCACAGCAGTCAGAATGGCCATCAGCAAAAATGGTGCAAACAATAAATGCTGAAGCGATTGTGGAGAAATGCGTACCCTCGTTTCTAAGGGGGACATTGTAAAAGCCACTAATAAAAACACATTGGAGGTGCTTTGAAAAAGTAAACACTGAGTGACCAGTCCATCAATCACACCCACTGCTGGGCCTATCACCAGAGAAAATGAGAATCAAAAAGTCACAGGCTGGCAATCCTGCACGCCAGCAATATTTACCATAGGCAACACTTGGAAGCAATGAAAATGTCCATCAACAGAGGAATGCAACAAGAAGTGGTCCATGTACAAAATAGAATATTAACTCCAATAATAAATATAAATTAAATTTAAAAATCCAACAAAAATAAGGAGACGTCAGCTTTTGTGCGTTTATCTGGGCACATTCTACTCTAATTTACAACCGAGGAACACCACTGGCCATAAAGTCTGTTTCCCTAGTATCAGCGTGGGGAATGTAGAAAGGTAGCAGCCCTGTGGCCGTTACCTGCAAAAGCAGTTTAAAGCCTGTGCTAATGGTCACTTCATATGAACAAGTACTGTAGGGCTGAAAATGAAACCTGCCCTCAAAATGTCTTGAGGGAGGTAATGGCAAAAACATTTCAAAATTTGACACATACTTTAAGAAACCACTTTGAAGAACTAAGCTGTAATTACAGCTTGAAAAATAAAAATGACTTGCCTTAAAGCTCAATTGCAACGGAATATGAGACACATGCAAATTCAACCGTAAAGAGGTGTCAGCTCACACCTGTCAGAATAACGATCAGCAAAAACTACAAATAATAAATGCTGAAGGTGTTGTGGAGAAATGCATACCCTCAACTTTAAGTGGGACGTAACCTGCAAAGAGCCACCAATGATAACAGAATAGAGGTACCTTTAAAAGGTAAACACTGAGCTACCATATGACCTAGGAGACCTATTCCTGGACCTATAAATGACGAAGACAGAATTGGAAGGACACAGGCAGGCAAATCTGCAATGCATACTATTACAATAGCCAATATATGGAAGTAACCAAAAAGTCCACTGACAAATGGGTGGACAAAGAAGAACTGCTACATGTAAAGATGGAATATGAGCTAGTGAAAAAATGAAACAATGCCATTTGCAGCACCATAGATGAGTCTAGAGGTAATCACACAACTTGTAGTAAGTGAGAAAGTGAAAGATACATATCCTATCATATCAGATATAGGTGTTACCTAAAAATTGATACAAACGAAGATATTTCCACAGAGAAAGGCAATCACAGTTTCATTAAAGAAACTTATGGTTCACCACATGGAAAGGTGTGAGGATTGGATACATTACCATATTGAGGTTAACAGAGACATACAAACACATGTGAAATATATAATCACCAAAGACCTACAGAATACCAAGAGAAGACTACTCTACATTGTGTCATAACCTACATGGGAAAAGGATCCGAAGAAGAATAGATATATGTATATGTGTGAAAGAACCACATCTTGCACACCTAGAACAAACAAAACATTGTAATCAAGTTTGCTGTGACAAAAAATAAAAATTAACTTAAAAATACGAACAAGAAGTAATGAGACATAAACTTAAAGGGCTTTTTCCTCGCACATTCCATTCTAATTTGCAACCTAGACCACCACTTCCAATAAGGCTCTGTTGCCATAGTAACCAGATTTGGTAAAGGAGAAATGCTGCCGCCTTGTGGCCGTTTCCCGCAAGAGCCACTTTAAACCCACAGCTAATGGTCACTTAAAATTCACAAGGACTCAGGGCTGTAAAGGACACCTGCCGTCAAAAATTGTGCTGAGGTAGGGAACGGACAAAAAAATTTAATACAGGCAAATTTTTTAATTAAATACTATGAAGAGGTAAGTATTACTCACTGTCTTTAAAAAAAAGGAAAATGGATTAAGGCTCAACCTCAGGAATTATTAGACTCATGCAATCTTATCAACAAAAGGGTTTCCAATCACACCAGTCGACTGACCATCAGCAAAAAGTCTACAAACCATAAATGCTGATGCGGTTGTAGAGAATTGTGTATCCTCTAGCTGCTGGTGAGATGCAAAGTGGTTAACAGCTAGTAATGAGAACAGAAAAGAGCTGCGTTTAAAAGTAAAAATTTAGGTACCATTCAATCCAGCAGGTGCACCATTGGACCTCTCACCTGAGAAGACAAGTATCGAGAAGACACAGGTTGTAAAAGCTGCAGTGCAGCATTATTCACAATAGCTAAGGCAGTGAAGTGATAAAAATGTCCATCAACAAGTGAATGGATATAGAATAAGTGGTCCAGGTACACAATGGAATATTAGCCATGGAAAACAATGAAACCCTGCTCTTTGAGGCACCACAAATGAGCCTGGAGATAATCACAAATCATGAGGTAAGTCGGAAAGCAAAAGACTTATAGCCTATGATATCACTTATAGGCGTTATCTAATAACTGACACAAATGAACACAATTCACAGAGAAATACACTCACAAACTTAGAAAACCAACTTTGCTCATCTAAAGGGAAAGGTGGGGGGAATGGATAAATTAAGATTCGTGTTACTATATGATATGGATATGATCCAAATACATATTATATACATATTACAAAAAGACCGACCATATAACAAGGGAGGTCTACAGAACACTCCGTAATAATTTACATTGGAAGAGGATCTCTACATAAATAGATATAAATAATGTGTAAATGAACCAGAGTGTGTACACCTTGGACAAACAACATTCTAACCAGTACCCTGATTTAAAAAATTAAAACAACGAAAAAGAATTAATCAGACATAAACTTATGGGGCGTTTTCCAGCCCATTCCATTGAAATTTACAACCTAGGAAAACGACTTCCAGAACGGCTCTGCGGCCCTAGTAACCAGATTTGGTAATGGAGAAATGCTGCTGCCTTGTGGCCGTTTCGAACAACAGCAGCTTAAACCTAGTGCTAATGGTCCCTAAATATTCACACTCATTGCAGGCCTGTAAATGACACCTACATTTCAAAACAATCCTGGGGTTGAAAATTGACCAAAAAATTCAAAAGAGGGCAACGTTCCAGGAAGACACTTTCAAGACGGATATTGTACTCACACTTTTTTTTTCTTTTTTCTTTTAACAGAAAAGAAAAACGCGTGGAAAAATGATGAATTTTAGAATATTTAACGACATGCATACCCATATTACAAGTACCTATCTGCTCACAGCAGTCAGAATGGCCATTAGCAAAAATGCTGCAAAAAATAAATGCTGAAGGGAATGTGGAGAAATGCGTACCCTCGGTTGTAAGGGGGGGCATGTAAAGAGTCACTAATGAAAACACAATGTAGGTGCTTTGAAAAGGGAAACATTGAGCTACCAGTCAATCAATCAAAACCACTGCTGGACCTATCACCTGAGAAAATGAGAATCAAAAAGTCACAGGCTGGCAATCCTGCACTCCAACAATATTTACCATAGCCAACACTTGGAAGCAATGAAAATGTCCATCAACCGAGGAATGCACAAAGAAGAAGTGGTCCACGTACACAGTGGAAAATTACTCCAATAAAAAATAAAAATTAAATTTAAAAATCCAACAAAACTAAGGAGACATCAGCTTGTGTGGGTTTGTCCGGGCACACTCCACTCTAATTTATAAACGAGAAACATCACAGGCCGCAAGGGCTTTTCCCTAGTTACCAGGGTGGGGAACATAGAAAGGCTGCTGCCCTCTGGCAGTTACCTGCAAAAGCAGTTTTAAAGCCTGTGCTAATGGTCATTTCATAGGAATAAGTACTGCAGAAGTGTAAATGAAACCTGCCCTCACAATGTCTTCAGGGAGGTAATGGCCAAAACATTTCAAAATGTGACACATACTTTAAGAGAACACTTTGAAGAACTAAGGGGAAATCACAGCTTGAAAAATAAAAAGGACATGCCTTAAAGCTCAATTTCAACGGATTATGAGGCACGTGCTAATTCAACCACAAAGAGGTATCAGCTCACACTTGTCAGAATAACCATCAGCAAGAAAACTACAAACAATAAATGCTGAAGGTGTTGTGGAGAAATGCATACCCTCAACTTCAAGTGGGACATAATTTGGAAAGGGCCACGAATGAGAACAGAATGGAGGTGCCTTAAAAAGGTAAACATTGAGCTACCATATGATCCAGCGGGCCCACTCCTCCACCTATAATCTAAGAAGAGAGAATTGGAAAGACACAGGCAGGCAAATCTGCATGGCACAGTATTACAATAACCAAGATATGGAAGTAACCAAAAAGTCCACCAACAGATGGGTGGACAAAGAAGAACTCCTCCATGTACAGATGGAATATTCGCTAGTGAAAAAAATGAAACAATGCCATTTGCAGCACCATAGATGAGTCTAGACGTAATCACGCCACCTGTAGTAAGTGAGAAAGCAAAAGACACATATCCTAACATATCACTTTTAGGAGTTACTTAAAAATTGATACCAATGAAGATATTTCCACAGAGAAAGGCAATCACAGATTCACTAAAAACTTATGGTTCACCAAATAGAAAGGGATGAGGATTGGATACATTACCAAATTGGGGTTAACAGAGATATACAAACCATGTGAAATATATAATCACCAAAGACGTATGGAAGACCAGGAGAAGACTACTCAACATTGTGTCATAACCTACATGGGAATAAGATGCGAGGAATAATAGATACACGTATATGTGTGAAAGAACCACATTTGCACACCTAGAACAAACAAACCACTGTAATCAAATTTGCTTGGATAAAAAATAAAAAGTAAATTATAAATATGAAAAAAAAGTAATGAGACATGAACATAAAGGGTTTTTTCCTGGCACATTCCTTTCTAATTTACAACCTAGAACACCACTTCCATTAAGGCTCTGTTTCCCTAGTAACCAAATTTGGTAAAGAATAAATGATGCCACCTTGTGGCCATTTCCTGCAGGAGCAGCTTTAAACTCACAGCTAATGGTCACTTAACATTCACAAGGACTCAGGGCTGTAAAGGACACCTGCCCTAAAAAATTGTGCTGAAGGAGGGAATGGACAAAAAAATTCAAAACAGGCAAATGTTTCAAGAAGAGAGTATGAAGAGTTATGTTTTACTCACGCTCTTTTAAAAAAAAAAAAGGTAAATGGATAAAAGCTCGACCTCAGGGAGTGTTAGACCTATGCAATCTAATCTACAAAAAGTTTCAACTTACACCAGTCGACTGACCATCAGCAAAAAGTCTACAAACAATAAATGCTGAAGGGGTTTAGAGACCTCTGTACCCTCTACCTGCTGGTGAGACGTAAAGGGGTAACAGCCAATAATGAGAACAGAAAGGATCTTTGTTTAAAAGTAAAAATGGAAGTACCATTCAATACAGCTGGCGCACCATTGGACCTCTCACTTGAGAAGAGAAGTATCGAGAAGACACAGGCCGCAGAAGCTGCAGTACAGCCTTATTCACAGTAGCCAAGACAGTGAAGCCATCAAAATGTCCAACAAGAGGTGAATGGATAAAGAAGAAGTGGTCCATGTACACAATGGAATAATAGCTATGGAAAACAATGAACCATTGCTCTCTGAGGCACCACAATTGAGTCTGCAGATAATCACGAAACGTGAGGTAAGTCGGAAAGCAAAAGACCTATATTCTATGATATCACTTTTAGGCATTATCTAATAACTGACCAAAATGAACATATTTCCACAGAGAAAGACACTCACGGACTTAGAAAACAAACTATGCTCATCTAAAAGGAAAGGTGGGGGGAATGGATAAATTAAGATTAGTGTTACTATATGTATGCAAACACATATTATATACATATCTCAAAAAGACCGACCATATAGCAAGGGAGGTGTTCGGAACCCTCAGTAACATTTTACATGGGAAGAGGATCTGTACTTGTATAGACAAATATAATGTACAAATGAACCAGATTGTGTACACCTCGGACAAACAATATTCTAAGCTTTACCCCAATTAAAAAAAATTTTAAAACCAAGAAGAAATAATGAGACATAAACTTATGGGGGTTTCTCCATGCACAATTCAATGTAATTTACAAACTAGGTACACGACTTCCAGAAAGGCTCTGCTGCCCTAGTACCCAGATATGGGAATGGAGATATGCTGCCTGCCTGAGGCCACTTCCCACAACAGCAGCTTTAAACACATTGCTAAAGGTCACTAAATATTCACCAAACTTGCAGTTCGGTAAAAGACACCTGCTTTCTAAAAAACTTCTGGGGTGGAAAATCGACCAAAAATTTCAAAAGAGGGCAGCCTTCCAAGAACACAATTTCAAGAGTTATATTGTACTCCCAATTGTTTCCTTTTATTTAACAGAAAAGAAAAGGGTGGAGAAAAATGATGAGTTTTACGAATTTTCAAAGACATGCAAACCCAAATTACAAAAACCTATCAGCTCACAGCAGCCAGAAGGGCCATTAGCATAAATGCTGCAAACAATAAATGCTGAAGCGATTGTGGAGAAATGCGTACCCTGGATTCTAAGGGGGATGTGGTAAGAGACACTAATGAAAACACAAAGAAGGTGCTTTGAAAAGGGAAACACGGTGCTACCAGTCCATGAATCACACCCACTGCTGGGCCTATCACCTGAGAAAATGAGAATCAAAAAGTCACAGGCTGGCAATCCTGCACTCCAACAATATTTACCATAGCCAACACTTGGAAACAATGAAAATGTCCATCAACCATGGAATGCACAAAGTAGAAGTGGTCCATGTACACAGTGGAAAATTACTCCAATAAAAAATAAAAATTAAATTTAAAAAACCAACAAAAGTAAGGAGACATCAGCTTGTGTGGGTTTGTCCGGGCACACTCCACTCTAATTTATAACCGAGAAACACCACAGGCCGCAAGGGCTTTTCCATAGGTACCAGGGTTGGGAACATAGGAAGGCTGCCACCCTCTGGCAGTTACCTGCAAAAGCAGCTTTAAAGCCTGTGCTAATGGTCATTTCCTAGGAACAAGTACTGCAGGACTGTAAATGAAACCTGCCTTCAAAATGTCTTGAGGGAGGTAATGGCCAAAACATGTCAAAATGTGACACATACTTTAAGAGAACACTTTGAAGAACTAAGGGGTAATCACAGCTTGAAAAGTAAAAAGGACATGCCTTAAAGCTCAATTTCAACAGATTATCAGGCACATGCGAATTCAACCACAAAGAGGTAGCAGCTCACACTTGTCAAAATAACCGACAGCAAGAAAACTACAAACAGTAAATGCTGAAGGTGTTGTGGAGGAATGCATACCCTGAACTTTAAGTGGGATGTAACTTGGAAAGTGCCACTAAAGAGAACAGAATGGAGGTGCCTTAAAAATGTGAACATTGAGGTACCATATGACCCAGCAATCTCACTACTGGGTATACACCCAGAGAAAACCATAAATCAAAAATACACATGCACCCGAATGTTTACTACAGCACTATTTACAATAGCCTGGTCATGGAAGCATCCTAAATGCCCATCAACAGACGAATGGATAAAGAAGTTGTGGTACATATATAGAATGGAATATTACTCAGCCACAAAAAGGAACCAAACTGAGTCATTTGTTGTGACGTGGATGTATCTAGAGACTGTCATACAGAGTGAAGTAAGTCAGAAAGAGAAAAACAAATATTGTATATTAACGCAGGTATGTGGAACCTAGAATATTGGTACAGATGAGCCAGTTTGCAGGGCGGAAGTTGAGACACAGATGTAGAGCGGAGACACATGGACACCACGGGGGGGAAAATGTGGTGGGGGTGGGGATGGTGTTGTGCTGAATTGGGCCATTGGGATTGACATGTATACACTGATGTGTATAAAATTGATGACTGATAAGAACCTGCCGTATACAAAAACAAACAAAACAACTAATACTAAACTTTCATTCGGTTTTTTGTATGGAAATATGTTAATACAAATGTTTCAGACATTACATGAAATTTCTAAAAATCTTATATGTTCTGGTATAATGTTATAATTCATAATCTTGGTTATTACTTTAAAATGTATATCTCAGAAATAACTAATTTTCTTGTCAACTGCATTATTATAAACTTTCATCAAATCTTTAACCGTGGTCATTTTTAAGTCTTTTGTCATTTACAGACAGTTCTGGGTGTACTCTGATGCTTTTGCAAATATGTTCCTATAAAAGGGTTTCATCCTCATGAAATTCATGGAAAAGACTCTGACAAGTACAGGTTTCTGGTAACTACTGTACTGCTGAACTGAATGAATAAGCATTTTCAGAACTCTAATGATAAAACTAATGAACTCATAAAAGTGCTAACAAAAGATCAAGATGAAAAAAAATTAATTACATGGGAATGAGTGAACTGATGACGATAAGTATAATTTTTGTTACTTTCTGTTTGAATTAAAAAAAAATCCCACAAGGACTCAGAGGCAAAGAATATACAAATCAATTTTCACTGCAAAGTAAAGCAGCTGCTACAGTGAAGGATTACTGGACTGAATGTCAATATTTTGACATAGTATGAGTGTGTTTCATGTTTGGTAATTGCAATCATTGTTGCTTTTGTTGTGATCATCCATGTACAATGCTTGATGTCAGTCTATTTATCTCTTATAAAAATAAAATACAGTGTGTGTGTTTGGAAATAAAAACGAATAAGAACTAATGAGACATAAACTTATGGGGATTTCTCCTGGCAAACTCCATTCTAATTTACAACCTAAGACAACGACTTCCAGAAAGGCTCTGCTGCCCTAGTACCTAGATTGGGGAATGGCGAAATGTTGCCTCCTTTTGGCCGTTTCCCACAACAGCAGCGTTAAACCCACTGCAAACAGTCACTAAATATTCACCAACTGGCAGTTCTGTAAATGACACCTGCCTTCCAAAAAAATTCTGGGGTCAAAAATCGAACAAAAAATTCAAAAGAGGGCAAACTTCAAAGAAGATAATTTCAAGAGGTATACTGTGCTCACAGATTTTTCTTTTGATAAAAGAAAAAGATGTGGAAAAATGATGAATCTTAGGAATTTTGAAAGCTATGCAAACCCAAATTACAAATACCTATCAGATCACAGCAGTCAGAATGGCCATCAGCAAAAATGGTGCAAACAATAAATGCTGAAGCGATTGTGGAGAAATGCGTACCCTCGTTTCTAAGGGGGACATTGTAAAAGCCACTAATAAAAACACATTGGAGGTGCTTTGAAAAAGTAAACACTGAGTGACCAGTCCATCAATCACACCCACTGCTGGGCCTATCACCAGAGAAAATGAGAATCAAAAAGTCACAGGCTGGCAATCCTGCACGCCAGCAATATTTACCATAGGCAACACTTGGAAGCAATGAAAATGTCCATCAACAGAGGAATGCAACAAGAAGTGGTCCATGTACAAAATAGAATATTAACTCCAATAATAAATATAAATTAAATTTAAAAATCCAACAAAAATAAGGAGACGTCAGCTTTTGTGCGTTTATCTGGGCACATTCTACTCTAATTTACAACCGAGGAACACCACTGGCCATAAAGTCTGTTTCCCTAGTATCAGCGTGGGGAATGTAGAAAGGTAGCAGCCCTGTGGCCGTTACCTGCAAAAGCAGTTTAAAGCCTGTGCTAATGGTCACTTCATATGAACAAGTACTGTAGGGCTGAAAATGAAACCTGCCCTCAAAATGTCTTGAGGGAGGTAATGGCAAAAACATTTCAAAATTTGACACATACTTTAAGAAACCACTTTGAAGAACTAAGCTGTAATTACAGCTTGAAAAATAAAAATGACTTGCCTTAAAGCTCAATTGCAACGGAATATGAGACACATGCAAATTCAACCGTAAAGAGGTGTCAGCTCACACCTGTCAGAATAACGATCAGCAAAAACTACAAATAATAAATGCTGAAGGTGTTGTGGAGAAATGCATACCCTCAACTTTAAGTGGGACGTAACCTGCAAAGAGCCACCAATGATAACAGAATAGAGGTACCTTTAAAAGGTAAACACTGAGCTACCATATGACCTAGGAGACCTATTCCTGGACCTATAAATGACGAAGACAGAATTGGAAGGACACAGGCAGGCAAATCTGCAATGCATACTATTACAATAGCCAATATATGGAAGTAACCAAAAAGTCCACTGACAAATGGGTGGACAAAGAAGAACTGCTACATGTAAAGATGGAATATGAGCTAGTGAAAAAATGAAACAATGCCATTTGCAGCACCATAGATGAGTCTAGAGGTAATCACACAACTTGTAGTAAGTGAGAAAGTGAAAGATACATATCCTATCATATCAGATATAGGTGTTACCTAAAAATTGATACAAACGAAGATATTTCCACAGAGAAAGGCAATCACAGTTTCATTAAAGAAACTTATGGTTCACCACATGGAAAGGTGTGAGGATTGGATACATTACCATATTGAGGTTAACAGAGACATACAAACACATGTGAAATATATAATCACCAAAGACCTACAGAATACCAAGAGAAGACTACTCTACATTGTGTCATAACCTACATGGGAAAAGGATCCGAAGAAGAATAGATATATGTATATGTGTGAAAGAACCACATCTTGCACACCTAGAACAAACAAAACATTGTAATCAAGTTTGCTGTGACAAAAAATAAAAATTAACTTAAAAATACGAACAAGAAGTAATGAGACATAAACTTAAAGGGCTTTTTCCTCGCACATTCCATTCTAATTTGCAACCTAGACCACCACTTCCAATAAGGCTCTGTTGCCATAGTAACCAGATTTGGTAAAGGAGAAATGCTGCCGCCTTGTGGCCGTTTCCCGCAAGAGCCACTTTAAACCCACAGCTAATGGTCACTTAAAATTCACAAGGACTCAGGGCTGTAAAGGACACCTGCCGTCAAAAATTGTGCTGAGGTAGGGAACGGACAAAAAAATTTAATACAGGCAAATTTTTTAATTAAATACTATGAAGAGGTAAGTATTACTCACTGTCTTTAAAAAAAAGGAAAATGGATTAAGGCTCAACCTCAGGAATTATTAGACTCATGCAATCTTATCAACAAAAGGGTTTCCAATCACACCAGTCGACTGACCATCAGCAAAAAGTCTACAAACCATAAATGCTGATGCGGTTGTAGAGAATTGTGTATCCTCTAGCTGCTGGTGAGATGCAAAGTGGTTAACAGCTAGTAATGAGAACAGAAAAGAGCTGCGTTTAAAAGTAAAAATTTAGGTACCATTCAATCCAGCAGGTGCACCATTGGACCTCTCACCTGAGAAGACAAGTATCGAGAAGACACAGGTTGTAAAAGCTGCAGTGCAGCATTATTCACAATAGCTAAGGCAGTGAAGTGATAAAAATGTCCATCAACAAGTGAATGGATATAGAATAAGTGGTCCAGGTACACAATGGAATATTAGCCATGGAAAACAATGAAACCCTGCTCTTTGAGGCACCACAAATGAGCCTGGAGATAATCACAAATCATGAGGTAAGTCGGAAAGCAAAAGACTTATAGCCTATGATATCACTTATAGGCGTTATCTAATAACTGACACAAATGAACACAATTCACAGAGAAATACACTCACAAACTTAGAAAACCAACTTTGCTCATCTAAAGGGAAAGGTGGGGGGAATGGATAAATTAAGATTCGTGTTACTATATGATATGGATATGATCCAAATACATATTATATACATATTACAAAAAGACCGACCATATAACAAGGGAGGTCTACAGAACACTCCGTAATAATTTACATTGGAAGAGGATCTCTACATAAATAGATATAAATAATGTGTAAATGAACCAGAGTGTGTACACCTTGGACAAACAACATTCTAACCAGTACCCTGATTTAAAAAATTAAAACAACGAAAAAGAATTAATCAGACATAAACTTATGGGGCGTTTTCCAGCCCATTCCATTGAAATTTACAACCTAGGAAAACGACTTCCAGAACGGCTCTGCGGCCCTAGTAACCAGATTTGGTAATGGAGAAATGCTGCTGCCTTGTGGCCGTTTCGAACAACAGCAGCTTAAACCTAGTGCTAATGGTCCCTAAATATTCACACTCATTGCAGGCCCGTAAATGACACCTACATTTCAAAACAATCCTGGGGTTGAAAATTGACCAAAAAATTCAAAAGAGGGCAACGTTCCAGGAAGACACTTTCAAGACGGATATTGTACTCACACTTTTTTTTTCTTTTTTCTTTTAACAGAAAAGAAAAACGCGTGGAAAAATGATGAATTTTAGAATATTTAACGACATGCATACCCATATTACAAGTACCTATCTGCTCACAGCAGTCAGAATGGCCATTAGCAAAAATGCTGCAAAAAATAAATGCTGAAGGGAATGTGGAGAAATGCGTACCCTCGGTTGTAAGGGGGGGCATGTAAAGAGTCACTAATGAAAACACAATGTAGGTGCTTTGAAAAGGGAAACATTGAGCTACCAGTCAATCAATCAAAACCACTGCTGGACCTATCACCTGAGAAAATGAGAATCAAAAAGTCACAGGCTGGCAATCCTGCACTCCAACAATATTTACCATAGCCAACACTTGGAAGCAATGAAAATGTCCATCAACCGAGGAATGCACAAAGAAGAAGTGGTCCACGTACACAGTGGAAAATTACTCCAATAAAAAATAAAAATTAAATTTAAAAATCCAACAAAACTAAGGAGACATCAGCTTGTGTGGGTTTGTCCGGGCACACTCCACTCTAATTTATAAACGAGAAACATCACAGGCCGCAAGGGCTTTTCCCTAGTTACCAGGGTGGGGAACATAGAAAGGCTGCTGCCCTCTGGCAGTTACCTGCAAAAGCAGTTTTAAAGCCTGTGCTAATGGTCATTTCATAGGAATAAGTACTGCAGAAGTGTAAATGAAACCTGCCCTCACAATGTCTTCAGGGAGGTAATGGCCAAAACATTTCAAAATGTGACACATACTTTAAGAGAACACTTTGAAGAACTAAGGGGAAATCACAGCTTGAAAAATAAAAAGGACATGCCTTAAAGCTCAATTTCAACGGATTATGAGGCACGTGCTAATTCAACCACAAAGAGGTATCAGCTCACACTTGTCAGAATAACCATCAGCAAGAAAACTACAAACAATAAATGCTGAAGGTGTTGTGGAGAAATGCATACCCTCAACTTCAAGTGGGACATAATTTGGAAAGGGCCACGAATGAGAACAGAATGGAGGTGCCTTAAAAAGGTAAACATTGAGCTACCATATGATCCAGCGGGCCCACTCCTCCACCTATAATCTAAGAAGAGAGAATTGGAAAGACACAGGCAGGCAAATCTGCATGGCACAGTATTACAATAACCAAGATATGGAAGTAACCAAAAAGTCCACCAACAGATGGGTGGACAAAGAAGAACTCCTCCATG